>NW_017307096.1:412824-422992 GCF_000935625.1 Nanorana parkeri
CCCCCCCCTCGTCCCCGCCGGCTGGCCTCGTCCCCGCCGCTACGATAGCCTCCGGTTCTCTTCCCTTGATAAATAAAATTTATCAAGTGGAGAGAACCACAGCAAGTGCCGCTCTCAGGGAATCTACCGCTCCAGGCAAACGCCTTGTTTGCCTCGCGGCAGATACGCCCCTGACATTACCTCAAAGTGTATCTAAAAAGAGGATTTCCCCCTTATGTTAGGGAGATTTCCTCTAATTTTCTAATAAATACTCTATCCAGCAGAGATACATTTTCTGCTCTATCCAAAAGTATTAAAAACATGTTCTGGCTTTAAAATATACATTAAAGTAATATTAAACTCTCCAACATTTTTGCAATATTGAATCCACAACAAACAAAAGTAATACTTTATTTTTTTTGCCCAAGCACTCAGTCATCGTGTTTCCAAACAGCTGGCTCCAACTCTCTTTGCTTGGCTTGCCTGAACTTCCTATCTAGTACAAGATCACAGGGGGAGCACAGTTTCCAGCAGCTGTCCATCTACTAGCTTGGAGAAGTGAGGAGAGAGGAAGGAAAAGGGGAACCAGAGGAGTAGCTTGTCCTGCTGTTTCTGTGTGTTTGTGGAGACACACAGCTTACTAGCACACAAAAGGGTGGCTACATAGGACCCTGCAAGGGAAAGGAGACACCCTAAAACAGGATATCAGGGCCACTGCTCAGGGGACCAAATGATTCTGCAGGAAACTACAACTTTTACACATCAAGGAGCAGCATCCATTGTAAGTGATTTCATCAGCATTTCAAATAGTTTTAAAAATGTTTGACTTTAATGTCACTTTAAACCACCTAAAAGTGAACAAGTAAACAAAATTAGAATGACAGTACTCTGTGAAAAAAGCAGCATTATATTTAGCATCTAGTCTGCTGAAACTGTTCTTTGTAGCCGAGCTCCTGGCACCAGAGGTTTAAGCAAGCGGGATAATGGACAGGTAAGTATAATGCTGTTTTTTTCACAGGGTGCTATCATACCCTGACAGCGTCACTTTAAGCCCTTTATTGCCAACTGTTATCAGACAAAACATCTCTATTTTAGTGATCAGTTGCTGTGAAGGGGTGCAGGATCTGCTTTGTCCTGACATGGCTGTTGCAGGAAATTATGATGAGATCACATGATTTTCCCTGTAACTCCAATGCATTAGTTTGGAAAACAACAACTGAATGTTCCAGCACTAAACCCCATCAAGATCAGATGCAACCAGGGAAACCAACCACTGTTATTTTTTTTGATCTGGTACAGAGAATTGCAACAGTTTTTTTTTCATTTTGATGAAATAAATGTCAACTGGTAGTAAAGTGGTTAATGACTCCTCTCATCCACAACGTCTTACAGTTTTACATGAGTGTGCCAATATATAGTTACATAGTTAGTCAGGTTGAAAAAAGACACAAGTCCATCGATTTCAACCTATAGAGATGAGAAAAAGAAGAAAAACCTAAAACAGAACGCTATGCCCACAGCATGGTTCAATTTGCTCCAACAGGGGGAAAAAATTCCTTCCTGATCCCATAAGGCAATCGGATATTCCTTGGACCAACAACTTCTGATGCTTAATATACCTATAAGAACTCAATATCCACTAATATTCTGTACATTTAGGAATACATCCAGATTTTTTTTTTTAACTATTAACTGAGCCAGCTAGAACTAGCTCCTGGGGGAGTCTATTCCACATTTTCACAGCTCTAACTGTGAAGAATCCTTTCCATATGCAATGGTTAAACCTCTTTTCCTCCAGACGCAAAGAGTGCCCCCTTGTCCTTTGCAGTGACCTTAAAGTGAATAATTTGGCACCAAGTTCGCTATATGGACCATTTATGTATTTATACATGGTGATCATGTCCCCCCTTAATCGCCTCTTCTCCAGAGAGAACAAATTCAGGTCAGTTAATCTTTCCTCATAGCTGAGCTCCTCCATGCCTCTTAATTTCAAATAGTTTTAAAAATGTTTGACTTTAATGTCACTTTAAACCACCTAAAAGTGAACAAGTAAACAAAATTAGAATGACAGTACTCTGTGAAAAAAGCAGCATTATATTTAGCATCTAGTCTGCTGAAACTGTTCTTTGTAGCCGAGCTCCTGGCACCAGAGGTTTAAGCAAGCGGGATAATGGACAGGTAAGTATAATGCTGTTTTTTTCACAGGGTGCTATCATACCCTGACAGCGTCACTTTAAGCCCTTTATTGCCAACTGTTATCAGACAAAACATCTCTATTTTAGTGATCAGTTGCTGTGAAGGGGTGCAGGATCTGCTTTGTCCTGACATGGCTGTTGCAGGAAATTATGATGAGATCACATGATTTTCCCTGTAACTCCAATGCATTAGTTTGGAAAACAACAACTGAATGTTCCAGCACTAAACCCCATCAAGATCAGATGCAACCAGGGAAACCAACCACTGTTATTTTTTTTGATCTGGTACAGAGAATTGCAACAGTTTTTTTTTCATTTTGATGAAATAAATGTCAACTGGTAGTAAAGTGGTTAATGACTCCTCTCATCCACAACGTCTTACAGTTTTACATGAGTGTGCCAATATATAGTTACATAGTTAGTCAGGTTGAAAAAAGACACAAGTCCATCGATTTCAACCTATAGAGATGAGAAAAAGAAGAAAAACCTAAAACAGAACGCTATGCCCACAGCATGGTTCAATTTGCTCCAACAGGGGGAAAAAATTCCTTCCTGATCCCATAAGGCAATCGGATATTCCTTGGACCAACAACTTCTGATGCTTAATATACCTATAAGAACTCAATATCCACTAATATTCTGTACATTTAGGAATACATCCAGATTTTTTTTTTTAACTATTAACTGAGCCAGCTAGAACTAGCTCCTGGGGGAGTCTATTCCACATTTTCACAGCTCTAACTGTGAAGAATCCTTTCCATATGCAATGGTTAAACCTCTTTTCCTCCAGACGCAAAGAGTGCCCCCTTGTCCTTTGCAGTGACCTTAAAGTGAATAATTTGGCACCAAGTTCGCTATATGGACCATTTATGTATTTATACATGGTGATCATGTCCCCCCTTAATCGCCTCTTCTCCAGAGAGAACAAATTCAGGTCAGTTAATCTTTCCTCATAGCTGAGCTCCTCCATGCCTCTTAGGAGTTCAGTTGTCCTTCTCTGCACTTTTCTTCCACCACATCCTTTTTGTGAATCGGTGCCCAAAACTGAACTGCATATTCCAGTTCTATATACAGTAGATATACTGTATATTATAGATATCTATAGATCTATATAGTATATCCCATCAGTACCTCATGAATTCACCATTACTCATTGGATAAAACACAGTTCAGGTCTATTTCAACATTAGATCCCTGAGGTTGAAGGATATTCAGGGTATAAATCCATTTGGTTTCATTTTGAGAAAATTTCCTCTTCAGTTGGACCTCCTCCATTTTCTAAGAGGGTAATAAGATGCCTGGAGAGGAATATTGATACTATGTTTATTATTTGTTAGTAGTGGTGTGCATTATTGATAATATTTTAAGGTATATCTGTTTCTGATATGGCACAGCAGCTGTATAGTACTATAGGTTTTAGATAGGATTTAGTGGAGAGGGTCTATTTGTAGATGTTCCATAACACCCAAGCATGTAATTGAAAGTATCGCTTTTTTCCCATGTTGCCCTTGAAACCATATAAAAAAAGGCACCCTCTTCCTGCTAAATGGTATTTATTAAAATGTATTTTTGGCACATGCCCCCCTTGGCAGTGCCGAGATCTCTGTCATTTGTTTCAACATTTCTTGCCTATAAGCCTTATAAATGGGCAGAATTGATTTTCAAGACCTCTCCTCATTGACTTCAATTGTGTTTGAATTAAAAGTTAGCAATATCTAGTTTTCCACAATGAGTTTGATGAACTGCCCATAATTCTAACCAAGCCAGCTCACTCATTCCTAGTAATAGCATGTTAGAAAATTTACAACCATTAGCGCTGCCAGCTGCTTGCCCTTACCACTCACTAATGATAATAGGCTGCCCACACAAGGTTGTAAGGCTGCCTGTCAGGGGGTACGGCTGAGCCGTGAGTGGAACCCACTGGCAGGAACGGGCTAGGAGGTCCAAAATCGAAGTACAAGAGGGAAATCCAAAAGTGTAATCAAGTCCAGTCGGGTCGAGGCAGGTGGCTAAGGTCAAAAAACGGGAAGGCAGGCCAAAGGGTCAGTAACCGGAAATTCAGATAAGGGGTCAGGAATGGCAGCAGTTTCTAATACAAGAGGCTAGGCGATTGCACCATATAGGTAGAATAATTCAGCAACAAGCCAGGGCTCTGACTGGAATTTATACAGAGTGGGACCCAGGAACACCCGCTGGTTGCCGAGACAACCAGGAGGCTTCTCTATCCAGGAGCCAATGGCATGAGGAAAAGGGTGGAAGGTGTATGCTGGAACCTCCCCCAGCAAGGCCCACACCTGACAGCACTAATGGCGTGGGCGCACTACACTCGCGCTGTCTGTCCACCGCCCGCGCACACACCGAGCATTTCGCATATGCACACTCGCAACCCTAGCGCCAGAAGTCCTGCCAGGAAGAAGGAGACCCCATGCCCTATGCTGTATCTGGCGACCCTGGTAAGAGGTGGCACCCCTGGTTCCCTAATACTGCCCAAGCACCTCATGCTCAGAGTCCGGTAACTGTCTGTTCTCCTGAATGGATATCACACACTTCTTATGTATGCAACTATGCAGTATTCCCTAGTCCAAAAGTGTCACCCAGGGAAACCAAAAATAGGTGCATGAGCTCTGGACACATAGGACTGTTCAACAGTGCAAGTCTTTGCTGACACTCTGTTAACTTAAAGGATAATTAAAGCCTCACTTTTGTTTGCATATATCTACTGCTAGTAAGCTGTAAATATATGCAAAAAGTGTATAAAAAAGCCACTTTTAAAAGGGTTAATACTTACCCGTGTCTTCCCCGCATGTTCCGTCCAAAAATGTGAAAATTCTCGGGCGGCCGCAAAGCATCTTGGGGTGGGCGCATGCGCAGATCACATTTTCGGCCGGGACGCGAGGAGAGACACAAGGTAAGTCTATGGACACATGCACCCGCATGCAGACACCGCGGGACAGGAAGTGCCAGCAAGCTCAGAGGAGTAAGCGCTGGATCGGAGACCGCAGCACTGGAGGGACAGATATATATATAAAGGACAGGAAAGAAGAAGAAGACCAGATTAAGAAACATAATTAAAGGCAAGTGCTGACATTAACATTGAGGGGAGGGAAAAACATTTTTGCCTTTAATGTCACTTTCATTTCAGAAAATAATCATAATATATTATAATATATATATATTATACATTATACACTGTATAAATTAGGGATGCACCAAAAAAATTTTTTCAGTATCAAGGGCGAGTATTGATATTTTGCTTTTGGTACTCGCCGATACCGAGTACCAATACCGATGCTTCCGCTGGCATCAAGCCAGCTTCCCGTTGGATGGCGGGTCATTACTTGCCACCTGGCTTCCTGATTTCTGGGAAACTGGCTCCTTGTTGCTCTATGGCACTTCAGGTATATACAGTATACAGTATATATAGGACAGTAAGCATCATTCTTTTAAAATGACAAATGAAAGTCTTGAAAATTGAAAAAACAATATTCCAAGGTACAATATGTACCTTCTTTCTAGGTCACTTTCTTCCAGCTTAAAAATTAATACTATGTCTATAACTTCTTAGGGTTAGGACATTTTCTTGAAGTATTTTCAAACTGAAATATCATAAAAAAATACAGAAAATAATGTTCTTTATTTTGTTTAGAATAAGTGTAGCACAAATAAGCCTGACCTTTTTATGTTAACTACATTTTATTCTGAGTGGTTTATAAATATACAGACACACATAATCAGTCTATTTATACAATTTCAATCTATGATTTTTTTAGGAAAATAGCTTGTCATTCAATTAATATCATGGTTGGTTTGGTTGATTAGCAAGTCTTTGTTTGTAAACATCTCAGTAGATGAAGGTGATCAAAATATATACGAAACACCTTAAATGGTTACTTTCAAAGAAAATTTGAAAACAGCGCCACAGCTGGGTAGGATCCCAACAATATTGTCGGGATCCACCTCCGCTGCTTAAGTTACAGCTGGCTCTGCCTCTCTAGAGCCAGAGCCAGACATGCACACCCACTACCCTATCTTTGAAGAGGGGGATCCCTGTGGGGACCACTGACTAACAGTCACTGCTCTCTGCAGGCAGAAGAGATCATGAGCTAAATAACTAACAGTTACAGGATTGTTCAGCTCCCAGCATGGAGGCAGCATGTAACATATGCAGGCTCTAAGTTACAGAGATAGTATTTTTTATTCTCCACACACTTTTTCTTAAATATACGAATAGTAAAAATATAAGGTCTGAGCATGTAGGCCCCTTACAAGATAACTTAGAGTTCATGACTGGGGACAAAGAGAAGGCAAATCTATTAAATTCCTTCTTCAGCTTGGTGTATTTGAAGGAACATGGTGAAACTCAGGTTCATAATGGGAGTATTAGTGCCAGAGCTTCAAATGAACCACAATAACTCAAAATTGATATGGTCCAAAAACAGTTAGTGAAAATGAAGGTGAACCGAGCACCTGGTTCCAGATGGCCAATGTAATGACCATATATTTAAAAAGGGATCAAAGTCTTTTCAAGTTAACTACAGACCTGTACGCTAAACTTCAATAGTAGGGAGGGTACTTGACACTTTGAAAAAGGACCATAAAGATGAGGTTTTGCAAGAAAACAATATTATAAGCGATAGCAAGGATTCACAAAATACAGAAATTGCCAAACAAATCTACTTTACTTTTAGGAGGAAGCAAGCAATAACAAAAGATTAGCTGTGCATATAATATACTACTTTGCAGAAGCATTTCACACAGTTCCCCACAGATAGCTAATGTGTATGTTAAGGTTTATGTAAAACAATTCAAATAAGGGGCGCTTGCGCGCAGCTGTCGATGGCGGAGGGCTTTTGAGACAGCTCTCCCAGGCAAACATCTCATTAGAATGGAGCCGCATGCTCTTCACTAACCAAATCTACCTCATCCTCCCTCAGAATTACTTCTATGGTGAACCATGCCTAACTCAGGATCCCGTGGCACCCAGAAAACCAAGGGTAAGCCCATTGCCGAAGCTATGGCCCGGGCCTCTGCTAAAATGGTGCCTCATTCTCAAAACCATGCGGCCTCGTTTCAGAAAGCCACAGCTTCTAGCAGCGATTTAGAGGAGGAATTGCTGGAACGAGATCAACATCGGAGCCGCTCACACTCTGCTCTTCTACAAAGATTTGATGTCATGTTACAAAAAGCTCTTCAAACCACCTCCAAGCAAATTAAGGATCTTCTGCAGAAAGAGATCCCTGAAATAGGCCTTGGAGGACAGGTGTGACGACTTCTTGAATTACCTCACTGTTCCTCTATGGAGATTTAGAAACTATACGTGAGGAAAAAACACAACTGCTCATGAAACTGGAAGATTAAGAGGTTACTCACAAAGCTGCCGGAGGCAGCCGAGTGAATAACCCAGCCGAAGTGAAGTGAGCCAAACGACGTTCGGCTATTCACTCTGGCTCAATACAGCCATACATCGGCTGATTTCAGCCATACATCAGCTGAATTCAGCCGTATATCGGCTGCTTTCTGTCAGCTGAACATGGTCTGCATGTCCGGCTGAGCAGAAATGCAGAGGGAATTCGACTGAGCCGAAGCTCCGGTAGCTCGCTCGCTGCCGATCGCCCCTATTCTTATAGGGGCCGAACAGCAGTGAGTGAATAGCCAAATGTCGCCAAGCGGCATTCGGCTCAGCTATTCTGCTCGGTACCTCCATCACATGGCTCGTTCTGCCCAGTTGTAATGACAGATCAGTGTCCCCAAATGACCTGGGGACGCTGATCTGTCATTAAACAATAACAACTGGGCGTCACGGCCGGCTCCACACAGTTGTTATTCATTGGCCAGGACCTGCTAGAATACTCTGGCAGGTGCCGGCCAATAGGAAACAGTTGGGCGGAGCTGTCACCACTAGCTCCACCCAATCGTTTTTATTTTGCCAGAACCCCACACTTTTTTTATTTTTTTAATGGGGTCTCTCCTAACTTTCCTACCAGACCTGAAGGGTCTTTAAAACAAATGTTATTTTCATAACTTTTTTTTATTTTTCTGTTTTTACATTTATTTAAATAATTATAAAACCTTTAAAACCTTTAAATTTCTATTCTGCTCGCTACCTCTGAGGTAGCAAGCAGAATGGCTGAGCCGAATGCTGAATAGGGAATTCTGAATGAGAATAGGGGTGAACAGCAGCAAGTGAGCTGCTGGAGCTTTGGCTCAGCCGATCCAGATATTGGATCAGTTGAGTCAAAGTCCCTCTGCACTTTGGCTCAGCCGAACATGCAGAACATGTTCAGCTGAATGAAGGCAGCCAATGTACAGCTGATTTAATCAGATATACAGCTGAAATCAACTGTACTGAGCCGGAGTGAATAGCCGAACGTCGTTCAGCTCTGTTCACTTCGGCACGGTTATTCCCTCGACTGCCTTCGGCAGATAAGTGAATAACCCCCTTAATGTACTTATCATGTATTCCTTATTTCGCTTTTCCACCTAAAAAATCTTATAATGCTGAATTCCTCATATCAGAACTATACATTAATTATAGTTCTAAGCAAACGTGCACTGCTATATACCAATGACCATATTGAGTTATTTTATTTATTTATTTTTGTTTATTTTGATGCATCTCTTCAGTCTATTTCCATGAACATAATAAATAGCATATGAACTTGCAAAAAACACTGTTTTAAGACCTTATAGAAATGTCATGCTACATCTAAATATTTTAATAAAAATGTATAATTAAAAGAAAACAGTTTTGAATGTCTTGCTAAAGCTTTTTGTTGTGTAATATTGCCAACTTTATGATTTTATTGTAAACGGGAGCATCACAGAAATTATAATCTGTGTACTTTGATCATTTTCCATAAAAATGCATTTGTTTTCTGAAAACATACAGATACAAAAAAGAAACTCTTTTTAATAAATTCTGATACAATTTTACATGCCTATGATTTATGAATAATTTTCCAGGTATGAATAATTTATCTAAATATCAAGACTATGGGGTCAGAAAAGGACAAAGTAATCAGACAGATTTTTTTGCCAACTAATGAACACCTAATACCTGTAGCAATCTCAACCTCATGTATAACTGGTAGGTAACAGATGCTCTTAAAAATGAACTAGGTGTTTCATATGGTACAAGTGCTGCAAAAAAAAATCTTTATTGCAAATATAATCATTCTCACAAGTGAATCAGTAGTAATCAAAATGCACATCACTATAAAATTATAAATATTGCAGCATTTATTTCAAATGCTAATGAGAAATTGTAACTTACCATATGGTATGATAACAGATAACAAGTATAGATATTCAACATATGGCACAGCCATGGAAACAAATAAAAGCACAAGCTGAACACTCTATGTCAAAAAAGGAAGGCTGATTTACTAAAGAAGTTGAAAATGTTCACACAATAAAAATTGTATAGTTATTTATTTAAATTATCCAATAATGCAGATGAAATAAGTAAATATTCAAACAATTTATTGTGTGAACATTCTCAACTCATGACTTTATCACAAAGGTGCTTTTTTTATCACAGGAGTTCTCCTGTAAGCCCAGGAAAGCTTGATGTCACACCCCTTTGGGCCTGTTCATGTTTCCCTGGGCTTACAGTTATGGAGCATTATTCACCAAAGAACAGGACCACCCTGGACCATGGCAGAGAATAAGTGGGCCAGTACTGGAGTGTGGAGAGGGTGAGTACTGTTTACCAAACTCCCTTTTTATGCGGTAGGGCGGCATTAAAAAAAACCTTTGGCTTGACATAGACTTCAAATCTTTTTGCTCTTTTGTGTTTTATGTCAAGGACTTCCTGATTTTTCATAGTTTTGCACGTTTGTCACACTTTAATGTTTCAGATCATCAAACAAATTTAAATATTAGTCAAAGATAACACAAGTAAACACAACATGCAGTTTTTAAAGTAAGGTTTGTATTATTAAGGGAAAACAAAATCCAAATCCACATGGCCGTGTGAAAAAGTGTTTACCCCC
>NW_017307096.1:423266-423675 GCF_000935625.1 Nanorana parkeri
CGTGAGTGACAGCTGGCTCTGCCTATCTAGAGGCAGAGCCAGCTGTACCCGCCCCCTCCCCGTCCGTTCCGCCAGTCAGCGCTGGCAGATCGGTATAGGGGAGAGGGGAATCCCCTTACTTATTACTTATTCACAAGGGGGGCCCATCTGGGTCCCCCTTCTTAAAGGGGTACCCCAATGCAAATAAGCCCCCCTTCCAGCACACCCCCACAACTAACGCCCCAGGACTTGTGGGGAAGAGGCCCTTGTGCTCATCAACAGGGGTGCAAGGTGCTTTTCTGGGGGCGACCCTGGAAAAACACCCTACCTGTGCTGAAGGCATGTGGCCTGGTATGGCGGGGGGGGGGGGGGCGCGCCCCCCCCCCCCCCCCCCCCCCCTCCCCCTGCTACCCCCCCCCGCCTGCATCCA
>NW_017307096.1:424104-481169 GCF_000935625.1 Nanorana parkeri
GGCATGTGGCCTGGTATGGGGGGGGGGTCACTCGCTCCCCCCCCCTCTTTCCTGCCCTGTCAGGCCTGTGCTCGGATCAAGAGAACTGCTATGACTTTGGGGGGAACCACACACATTTTTTTAAAATAGTGGGGTTACGGAGTTAATCAACCCATGGGATCTTAGGGCGGTCCTCCATTGCAAAATCTCCGCCCTACCCCAGCGCATTCGACACATTTCACTGATTAGGGACACAATTACTGTTGGGCGAGAGATCAGGAAATCTCTCAAATTACCTTTATGCATGGCCTCACACTGTCCCATCACGGGGCACCCCTCATTTGTTCAAGGATTAGATTACTCAGCATTCCACAAATGGAAAGAGAAGTGCCTCCATCTCTGGAAACAACTATTTGACCCTCAAACCTTCGCCCCTTACTCTTTCAAGGATCTGATACAACAATATCTATCCCCCCCAGGACTTTCTACACTACCTACAGCTAAAGTCTGCGTGGCACAGTCTCGGGGGTAAGCCGAGATCCCTTTTCTCATCATCATTTCTGAACGCCTTTGTATCAAACAAAACATATTCTATTTCGGAACTATACCCAAGACTACAAACACTATTTATACCCCCCCTCTCAGGGTCAAGTGTGAAAGGGTGGTCAAGAGACTTTGATTATCTGGATCTGTTAGCAAAACAAATGATTATCCGCACTATAGTGCTCTGCCCCAATCTCCTCAAAAACACCCTATTGACAGCTGCAGAGATAGAGAGAAGCTATATAAACTTCTCCCACAATATATTAAACAAAAAGACACTGCGCTATCTTTAATATTATAAAACTCTATCACTCTATCATCTATATCAATTCTACCATTAGAAATCAGAAACTATGTTCCAAACCTCCCATCAGATGTCATTCTATGCCATTTAAATCTAATGGGCCCACACATGAAATATACCGTTATCCTTTGATAAATAAATCGCATAATAATCTCACATTTAACATAATATTTGCCATCTTGCCAGCATGGCAACCTAAAGATAGCAAGGCAGAGTTTCGTATTTTTATCCCCGAAACTAAAATTTATTATATCCTTCTCTCTCCAAAAGGTGGAAGGTGGATAGCAAATAAAGGACTTATATATCAATCTCCAGTGATTTCCCCTTCAGCGGTTACTGATAAAACAGTTGAGGTCCAATTCAACATTCAAACCATTATATGGACTATATATAAGTTGGAGTGAACAAGTATATGCACTTAGAGTTTTATAATATTAAAGATAGCGCAGTGTCTTTTTGTTTAATATCCGGATCTGTTAACTAAACTACTTGAGGGGTACACCAAGACGAGATCAATAATAGCAAACGAAATTTGGAGGGAGACCCAATTTAAAATTTTACATCGAGCCTACGTCCCTTACTTCATTCCAGCAACGACGCCTTCCTCATTGAACCAACCAATATTGACATGTCCCAAATGTGGACTCCAACGCCCAACCTTACATCACTGCTTTTGAGGGTGTCCAGAGATATTGGACTTTTGGAACCAAGTCCTTGCATACATCAACACTATTGTTTCCTGGAAACCAGACTTGGAGTACTCATTGTGCCTTTTTGGCTTCCTGGACTGTTCTACCAACAATGGAGGGCAGTCTAAATATAAAGGACTGGACTGGGTGTACATCTGCCTCCTGGTGGCTAGGAGATGTCTCATGAGACACTGGATGCTTGCTACCTCACAGGTAGTGAGCAGAATGGCCGAGCCGAATGCCACTCGGCGGCATTTGGCTATTCACTCACTACCTACTACTACAACTCTACTACTACTCAATAGGGGCGAACTGCAGCAAGTGAACTGCCGGAGGCTCAGCTCAGCCGATCCAGATGTTGGATGGGCTGAGATGAACGGCTTCTGCACTCCAGCTCAGCCTAACATGCAGAGAATGTCAAGATGACGGAAGCCAGCCGATGTACGACTGATTTTAGCCAATGAACGGCTGAAATCAGCCATACAGAGCTGAAGTGAATAGCTCAGTTATTATGAAATTAATCGGCTCAGTTATTCACCTAACTGCCTTCGGCAGCTTAGTGAATAACCCTCTTAGATATGTCTGTGAAGGTTCTTATTCATCCAGGTCATGGTATCTCTGTAAAAAAATAAGTCAAGGCAACTGGACTTGCTGTATTTTTCTTGAAGACGTCTCACTGGTCATCCAACCAGCTTTCTCAATTTAGAATGACTTTTACAAAATTACTCTGGGAATAAATATGGTGAATGTTGCTCCAATCAACATAATCTGTTAGTCGCAACATAAATAACTGACCATATCAACTCAGTGGATTATAACATCAAGTTTATGAGGGAAGATATGCAAAACAACAAACTGGCTTTCTTGGACTGTTTAGTAACAGTAGAAGAGGGAAGGAGGCTGGAAATAGAGGTCTACCCAAAACCAACACACATGGACCAGTACCTGCTATTGGACTCCCACCACCCTATAGACCACAAACTGGGAGTCATCAGGACTCTACACCACCGGGCAGAGAAAATTCCCACCAAAACAGAGGCTAAGATAAGGGAATTGAAACACCTCAGGGGGGCCCTTAAAACTTGTGGGTATCCAGACTGGGCTTTTGTCAAAACCGAAAGAAGAGGAAAGAATGCCAAGAGTACCAGTGAGGGTGAAAAGCATGACAAACGGAAGAATTTGGTCAAGCCCTTATATAGCGGGGGTGTATGTCGGTGAAACAAAACAACAGCTACACCAGCGTATGGCACAGAATGGAAGAGTCAAACCCCTACACCTAAAGAAAAAAGGTCACTCCTTTGAAGACAGTCAAGTACGCATCCTAGACATGGAAGAGGACTGGTTCAAAAGAGGTGTGAAAGAGGCCATTTATGTAAAAATGGAGAAGCCAAGCATGAATAGAGGTGGGGGGGTGAGACATCTATTGTCTGCCACATACAATGCTGTTTTAAAACCTCTCGGCAGGTTATTAACACCTCCTAACTTCAATTATGCAAATGCATTCAACCCCTGGTGGTGACTAACAGATTATGTGGATTGGAGCAACATTCACCATATTTATTCCCATATAATTTTTGTACAAATCATTCTGAATTGAAAAAAACGGTTGGATGACCAGTAATGTTTCTAAACTCTATTACATTTTGTTCCCCTGTAATCAAAGCCAAAGTTGCCATAGGCAATTAATTTGATGTATATTTATTAGCAAACAATCCATTATATTTTTAATTATTAAAATGCTTACTAGTATACTTTTTATTGGTATGTTAGTTTCCAGTGCAGTAGTTCTTGATACTGGTGGAACATGAAGCCGGATTCACACTTTTGCATTACAGTAACCACATTGTGGTGCCACTTACTTTAACCTCCCTGGCGGTCTTATTATGCAGGATTTTAGCATGCCAAAACGGTACATTGTTTTTCATGGCAATTTGTTGTTTTATATTGCGGCCTGTAATTCTTAGTAAATTTTAGGAATAACTCACCTAAATCTGTCCAAACAAGAGTCCAGTAGACATCCCGGGTATGATAAAGTTTGAAACACGAAATCATAAATTATAATATAATAAATAATTATAAGAAATTATAATATAATAAATAATTATAAACAATATATAATATAATACAAAAAATGGTCCAGTAAATGGGAATTCTGGGTGCGCTGCCTGATCTGTACCACAGTCAATAGAGTACAGTAAAAGTGCAGGCAGGGCACTGGACAAAGCTCTAGGGACAAAATTGAAGTTGTTATAGCAGATTACATTGTATTGTGTGTATTCGGTGTAAATGTCATGTTTGCACTTTTGACTTTCCCGCCGGCTCCGCCCCCCCCCCCCCCCCCCCGCTGTGACGCCCGAAAACTAAACTGAAAGCCAAATGCCGGCATCGGCCGGGTGCACACAGCAGAGGACACAGCGGGCTCGCAGGGACCAGGTAAGTGACCCGTTTGCGCAATCCCGAGTGTGGCTCAGGGTTACCGCTCTTGGTACTGAAAATTAACCCCGAGCCACACTTGGGAATACTGCCAGGGAGGTTAAATGACATGTCAACGCACAGAGCACAACAAGTGACCTGCATTTTAGTGTATCACAATGCACACATGAACAATGCATGTTATGAACACATGTTAATGTGCGTATGGTAGCGCACCACAAAAGTGTGAAGCATGCCTCCCACTCACCTACCCAAATCCTTCATCTTACCTCAGAAATTAACCCTTAGCTGTTAACCTGTACTCTTCAACCTAACAGTTAAAGCTGAACTCCGAGAAAAACAGATATTGTCTGAATACAACACCAATTCTAAAAAAGTTAGGACGTTCTGTAAAACCTACATAAAAAGAGAATGGAATTATTTGCCGATTTCATAAACGCATTTTTTATTCACAAGGTAATTTTGAAGTTGATGGCAGCAACAAGTCTCCAAAAAGTTGGGTCAGGGCTATGTTTACCACGGTGTAGCATCCCCTGTTCTTTTGACAACACTCTGTAAATGTCTGGGAACCGAGAAGATCAGTTGCTGGTGTTTTGGGGGAGGAATGTTGTCCCATTCGGGTCCTTTTTGTCGTATTTTTCCTTTTAAGATACACCAAATATTTTCAATTGGTAAAAGGTCTGGACTGCAGGCAGGCCAGTTAAGCACCTGGCTATGAAGCCATGATGTTATAGATGCAGTATGTGTTTTGGCATTGTCCTACTGAGATATGCAAGCCTTCCCTGAAAGAGACATCATCTAGATGGGAACATATGCTACTCTAAAACCTGGATATATCTTTCCGCATTGATGGTGCCTTTCCAGATATGCAAGCCACCCATTCCATATGCACTAATGCATATCTATCAGACTTTCCAAACCGAGATACAGGCTTTTGAACTGAGCACTGATAACAGGCCGGAAGGTCTCACTCCTCTTTAGTCCGTAGGAAGCAGCACCTATGGTTGGCAAAAAGAATGTCAAATTAGTCTGATCACAGAACAGTTTTCCACTTTGCAACAGACATTTTAAATGTGCTTTGACCCAGAGAAGACAGCTGAGTTTTTAGATCATGTTCATTTATTATGACTTCTTTGCATGCTAGAGCTTTAACACATAATCATGCCTTTTTTTACTGCAGTGCCGCCTGAGGGCCCCCGAAGATCACGGGCATCCAATATTGCATTTTGGCCTTGTCCCTTGCTTACAGAGATTCCTCCAAATTCTCAGAACCCTTTGAGGATATTATGTACTGTAGATGATGATATATTTAAAGTCTTTGCAATTTTACATTGAGGAACATTATTTTGAAATTGTTTGACAAATTTTAGACGCAGCTTTTCACAGATTGGTGAACCTCTGTCCATCTTCTGAGACACTGACTCTCCAAGATGATTTTTTTCATACCCAAACATGCTACTGACTTGCTGCCAATTAACCTTATTAGTTACAAAATGTTCTTCTAGCTCATCCTTTTTAGTACCTCTTACAGTGGCAGCTTTTTATTGCCCTGTCCCAACTTTTTTGAGACATGTTGCTGCCAACAATTTCAAAATTACCTTATTTTATTTCTTAAAATTGGACATTGTAAAATATTGTTTCAGTATAATTTGTTAGAAGTGAGTGAAAACAACTCCTCGGTGCTGTCACTATCAAATCCTCAAATGTGGAACAATTTTCACTTCTCCACCAGTGATACACTTTGGAAGGTGAGAGGCGACATTGTATGCAAGAGAGGTGGATACCACCTCTCTTGCATACAATGTCGCCTCTCACCTTCCAATTTTTATAGACCTCCACTAGGTCTAAAAGCAGCGTTCCCTTAATCACTCTGGTTAAGGGTACCCCCACCAATCAGGCTTCTCCTGGATATATACCGCACTGTGTACACTCCTTCCATATTGTCAGCCGCAGGAGTTTCTCACAATGGTTAGAAAATGTAAACAGAGAATCCATAGTGCACATCATTTAAATAAAAGAGACTATTTTATTCAAATTCTACTCACATATACAACAGATAATAAAAGCATATATCCACTAAATGGTAATAGAAAGTCGCGGGTCCACACTTTAAAATGCACTAGCTCTTACACTTGTGTCATCTGACTCCACCCTAGAAAATCCTACTTGGATTTATATCTTGTGGCTATTGAGGAGAATGAAATTAATGTTTTTGTGTCGTACGTTCAGTTTTAACCTAAACCTCATAGTTTAACTAGACCCTCACACTTAACCAAATTGAAACTGTGGGCTGCTATTCCGGTTTCCTCCCACACTCCGAAGACATGCTGGAAGGTTAATTGGCTCTTGTCTAAATTGGCCCTCGTATACATGTGAGATAGCGACCTTAGAATGTAAGCTCCTTAAGGGCAGGGACTGATGTGAATGTGCAACTATGTAAAGCGCTGCGTAAATTGTTTGGCGCAATATAAATACCTATAATAAATAACGCAATAAAGTAAAAACAACATAAATTATGCTTATTCATTTTGGGGACTGGTCTGGCTCCTCCACACATGCACTCTGCAATTCCCATTTAAACCTTTTCAGGGTTTTAGAAAGACATGATGCCAAAAGTTAATCATAAGTACTGAAACTTAATCTTCCAAATAGAATGTCAAATTAATATAATTTTGATCTCATGTCTTTTCCAGCTGCCAAAATTCAATTTACTGCAAAATATGCATCTGTAAAAGTGATCAATTTCCTTTTTATATTATTGTTAATATCTTGAGAACGCTTGCAAATTAGTGTTATATTTCAGTAAAGCTACAACGTCTACTCAGTCCACTGGTTTCTCAGGTTTGTATCCTTGATATAACTTCTCCATAAGATAAATACACTTTGAACTTATATTTTTTTTTAACCGAACTTGCCAACACAGATGGATGTCTGGCAAGACATGGTTGTTTATGTGACCCTATTGCTTGTCTGCAACACATGCAAGAAATAACATCTGTTCACAGCACATAGAGAATAACATTTGCTAATAATTAGAGGTGCACCTAAATGGAAATTTCAAAAGCAAAACAAAATAGAAAAAAATGGCAGGCTGAAACCGAAAACGTTTTTTTTAAATTTATTCAAAATGTTTTAATATTTTATTTTTATTTATTTTTTATAAACGTTTTAATTTTATTTATTAATTTTTAAATAAATATTTTTATTTTTTACTTTACTTTTAGGGGCTTTTGGAAAATATTAGGGGTCTAAACAGACCATTCTCCATCCTGACAGCTGTAACCACCCAATCACACCCCACCATCTCCCGCTGGCCGCTCTGCAGCCTCTGCCCGCTCCATTTCCCCCTCTACTATTTAACGGAGGTAAGATTGTACTGCAGTGACTGAAAACAATAGCAAACATGCTATTGGCTATTTCAAAATGCAATAGCCAATCGCAGATTGGCTATTGGACCTGCCCCAGCAGAGGAGCGGACCTAAAGGAGAACTTACTCCTTCAGGTCCGCTCCTCTGCTGATTGACAGCAGGCGGGTCCTACAGCCAACCTGTGATTGGCTATTGCATTTTGAAAAAGCCAAACTTAACTCAGTTAAATGGTATACGGGGAAGTGGAGCGAGCAGAGGCAGCGGATCGGCCAGCGGGAGATGGTGAGGTGTGATGGGGGGTCTTGGGAATGGGGTGATGTGGGGGAGCGGAGGATCCGCAGTGCAGCAGACATCCGAGCTGGAACTAAGTAAAAGACAGCTGCCGGCCGCAAGATTATGCCACAGGGAGCTGAATGTAAGCACAGCAACCAACAACTGCGGATTAGAGTGCCGATCGCCCCCACTCCCTCCCTCATTTGTAATGTAGCCATCCATTCCTGGGTATTAATATTGATATACCTGCAGACAGGAGGATTTTCGCCCGCTCACAAAGAAGAGTCAGGTCAGTCTGAGTGGGGTCTGGGCAGAGTCACAGCAGGTGTCGGGGGCTCCAGATTGGTGGGCAGTGTTTGAAGCTTGTACTGTGGGCGGGCAGGGGAGATGGGTCATTATCGGCAAATTATTTGTTGTTTCGGTATTTCCCCAAAAGAGCTATTTTCAGCTGATATGGATCGGTCTCCAATATATCGGTGCATCCCTACTAATAATGTAGTGTATTAGCAGCTTTCCAGTATAAGTAATAGAAAGCTTTTCAAAGTACAAACAAATCAGCATGCATGCATAAGGCAAAAAGGAGAAAGATGCACGTGGGTAGGCAATATACAAAACAATACAAGGGGTCCCCAGAATAATTTCAATATATGGATTGGGGAGTGCATCTGCCCGGGTTCAATTTGATTTCGGCCTAAGGCCTGGTTCACTCCTATGCATTTTTGAGCAGTTGGAAAAGTGCTTTTAAATACCCAACACAAGAAATCCCATGATTTTCAATGGCCTCTGTTCACAGCTGAGCAGCAAAACGCCAGCAGAAAAATGCCAAATGCCCAAAAAGGTACTTGAGCCTAGCCTAAAGTAGTCCTGCTAGACTCAGAGAGCAGGAACAGAGTAACAACTGACCTTTCTGTTTTGTGGCTGCTATGTTCCAATAGAAGTTGTGTTCGTTCTCCTTGATGATGAGACCAGCCCAGCAACTGCTAGCTGAGGAGCTGGATGAGCCCCTGAAGAGGGGCAGGCCAGCCTGAACAAACAGAAGGAGGGTGTGAGAGTATGACACACCTCCAAAAGAGAGGGGAGGTGGATGCAAGTTCTCTGCCAGTCATCCTGATACTTCAATCTTCTGGGGCTACATTCGTCTAGTGAGAGGGTCTGTCTCAACTACGGTATAACAGAATTGATTGCCCTTGTGGGACCATACATGGAGGACTGACTTTCCAGTAGATCTCTGCCTTTACCAGTGAGTGTTTATTCGATATGCCACAAAATATACCTGTGGTACCTGATGAAGCATGACAGCGAATTGTGTCAAACCACAGTAATCCACAATAATTATTCAAAGGAAACAATGGAATCAAGTAGTTGCCGTATACATACTCAAGGTATGTATTTATCAATGGAAAGCATATGGAATGATTTCTGTTGATATGGTTTTTAGCAAATTCCTTTAATCATTATGTAATAAATATTGTTATTTGATTCTATGGGAAAGAAACACATTTATTTTTCTTGTTCATACCTACAAAGTCCTATTGTTTGGCCCTGTTTTGATACGTTCCATATGCATATTTTGGTCTTTTAGATGCACTCTTTATTAGTATAAGTAATTTACTAAACTAGTTTTGACCTGTAACAACATCAGACATCTCTCAGTAGCACAAGACTTCTTCAGTGTGATCTGGAGACAGTTAGCTCGCTTAAACATAATTTAATAGATTATGTTTGATACATACACACCAAGACTTCTGCAGAAAAAAAAAACACCACAATGCACATTAAAACATTTCCTATAAAATGGATTTCTGACTATGATTGCTTGCCTGGATCAGGTATCTCTAAAATGTATTGGCACCTGCATTTCTAATAAGTAAAACTTTTCTTTCAATGCTGCTATTCTACTTACAGTTAAGAATCAGATATGCCCTTACCCAACAAATGAACACATAATAACCTTCTTTACATTAAGTGTGGACGGGGTATTTAATCTTCCTGTGCTGAGACTTGTCTTCTTTCTGCTTATTAGTGAAGGAAAGCCACCACTGCTTTTCAAGGGTCACACTAATTGATGCTTAAAAGAGGTACAAGTGCATAAAAGAATCTACGTAAAATGTCAGATTAAAGAGTATATAAACATCATGTAAGTTTTAATGTAATTTCAAAAGTAATGTAAAATATTTTAAAATCAGCAGCTTTCATTAAAACAATACCTGCTAATCCTGACATAAAGGTTCTTGTTTTCTGTTATAGGGTGACAACATTCTGATAAATTACCCCCACAGGGCTTTCGCAAAGTAAATGTCTTTGTTAAGGTTAGAAGTTTGGCGGGTACATTTGATGGTTCCCACTTGATCATACCAAAAAGAAGTGGCATGGTTTTTACTTGATTATACCAACAAGAAAGCATAAAGACATGCAGATCTAACCATAGTAACCAATCAAGTCCAGCTCCAATTATTTTTGCACTGTTCTTTTTAACATTTGTTATACTCTGGATACATCAGGCTCTCAGACCAGCACTTAAATAGATCCTAAACTATAACTCCAATCAAACCTTGTTTGTGTGTATTAAGTAGAGTGGGGGAGTATTAGAACTTCTTAGATTTGTTTTGCTGTCTCTGGTCCTTTGGAAGAAGGTTTCTGTCACTCCTGGAGACACAGCAGAAAGTAACAGAAGATCTCCCTATAGTGAGGGGTAAATCAGAAGTGAAATTCTACCTTTTATCACGGTTACAAAAAATGAAAACACCTGTGAGATTACCCTTACTTCCTGTTAAACATTTTATTATTTTGCCTCACTTTTTGTCACAGTAACAACTGTCTCTGGGACTTGAAGTGAGGGTGAATGTCCCCAGTGGAAACTAAGGCAATAAAAAAAAAACTTGACAGAGGTTCTAATCCCCATTATTCTTAAGGAATAAAAAAGGGCTAGAGTTCTACTTTAGTTTGAAGAAACAAATCATACAAGGAGTGCAGCAGCACAACCCAGCATGCTATACTGTTGTCTTCTTATAGAGAGCATTAAATACAATCTAATAGTACCATACAGTTCTTCTCTCAAACAGTTCATTTAAAAAAATAATCAGTAGCCATTAACAAACAAACAATGTTTGGTTGTCAAACTGAGATAAAAACTGTGCCGCCCCAATGGGGCGTAGAATATGACATAGCCTCAGTTATATTCATGTTGATATAGTTAAGAAATGATATGGTTATTTCCCTATGCCATTTGTTCATAGCATTTATATAGTTAGTTATATGTTGCCATCTAGTGACCTTTCTTGGTAATGTACATATATTTTATATGTTCCCTTCGCTGATTATCACTGAGATCGATGACACATTTCCTCCTAATGTATGACCCTCCCTTCTTCCTGAGTGCAGTACTTCCTGTGTCATGGCCACAGCTAATAGCCACATGTAATAAAGGACACATGTACTCTGCACAGTAGGCGAGGAAAGGCATCATCTTTTGACCGCACAATACTGAAACCATTCATCTGCTGTTCCTATCATCTGCTGTAACCCTGATGTTAAAGAATAAAGCACCTCTTTTGGATGAAACGCTATTGACGAGTTCAGCTATCTGGCAAGGATTGTCCGCAGTGAGTATATCTGCTTATACAGGCCAGGCATAGAGGTCTCAGCAAGGGATATATCGCTATCACAACAATCGGAGTCAGAATAAAAACAACTACCTGAAATTACTTCATACTACGACAACAAAGTTGGGAGAACATCATAACTAAAAGGGAAAGGGTTGTCTGTTATGGGAGTCACAAGTTATCAAACAAAACCTTGCTAACTCAACATCTATGTCAGTAACTATACTTCCAACACTACGGGGTCTATTCACAAAGCTGCCGAAGTATCCAGCTGTAGCTTCAGCTAGCTTTGGTTACGGGAGGCCTTTGGTACCGTAGAACCGAAAGGGCTGCTGTACGGGCTATTCACTATAGCCCATACAGCCGCTGAAGGCACCCGAACAAATAGCTGAAGCAAGCCGATCCGAAGCAACAGTTCAGCATAACCGTTAAATTAGCCGATGCGAGACGTACGTTACGCCGAAGCGAACCGAAAGGGTAACCGAAGACAGCCAAAGTAAACTGAAGGCGGGAGATTCAAATGCCCTGATTGGAGTAGAAGAAAACTGCTACATTTAATTCAACTACAAACATGCTAGGCCAATCATTGCACACTTGAGAGCTGTTAAAAAAAAAAACCCCAAACACATGTAAAACTGCCATTTTGGCAGCAACCAAGAGCAACCTCTTGCTGCATTTGCCCAGACAAAATCCATCTACCAAAATGCAGGATCCTGGAGAGGGAAGCAGCACCCAGGCTCCCAGAGGAGGAGGGGGTGCTGCCAGAAAAATCCCCTTCACCATAGAGGAGAATGAGGCTCTAGTAGAAAAGGTCATCCTCTACTACAGCCACCTTTGTGGAGCTGTGGCCAAGAGAACAAATCAGTCCAGGAAGAACCAGCTGTGGAGGCAGGTGACCGAGGCCGTAAATGCCATGGGGCGAACGCTAAGACCATGGATGTCGTGAATAAATAGCAATATGTACACATGCATAAGATAATGTGACCTAACTGATATAGTCATTTTAAAAGTGTAGTACTAACATATCACAGTATGCAATACAGCAAGGGTAATTTATCTAAGTAATATATGCGAGGCTACTATGTCCAGTCTCAGCAATGTTGCAATATACATGTACATTCACCTAGATGCATAAAAGGAGCCATTAATGGCCTAAGTGCACGTAACTGTATATTGCATCTCAGCTGCTATTACACACTGTAGGCCTCAAATATTTGGAGGTAATGGTAATTTGTGACATCAATGACTCCTCATGCCACATGACATGTTGGTGGCTGTGAAATCACTGCTGTGCATATCGCTGTATGATAGTACAACATCATAGGAAGAAGTGATAGCTGACTTTGTGCAAACATAATTTCATGTAAACAATTATCTGATTCCCAGGTACTTTGACATAAAGCGCCTAAGACCACCTGGGTCCGCTGGATTTCGTGGGGCTCGAAGGGGGTTTCAACGCGGATGCACCACCAAGTAAGTAACCTGTTAATCATTGATGAAACGGACAGCTGTCATGTACAAATGGCCATAGGGAAGCGCTCTGATAGATTTCCCAATGCAGCCATGGTAAATCATTTAATCTACCATGATTGCACAAACACAACACCATTGCCGCTGTCAGCTACATAGCCATTGCATGCCTCCTGCCCCATGGTACCATTTAAATCTCCCGCCGAGCAGAATCCATCCATACCAAGGTAAGATGCCTGGGCCAATTACACCAGTGCAATAGGTTAAACACTGGCACTTACAAGGGGATCCGTCCATGCCGAACTCCATTTGTCCAAAGACATGACAGCAGCAAACAAATGCTGACATGTTTCATGTCCCAAGATGGTCCTTAGTCGTTGCAAGGAGACATCAAAATCACATACCATAGTTCTCTCCCCCTCACTCCCAACCATTTAATCTATACAGAGGACAGAAGAACAAAACCCACTATTCAACATCACAATATGCACATACAAAATAAGAAATGTTTGTAGATGTGTAAACAGACATCAGTTCCAGTTATTACATAGTAAATACACTCATGCTAATCATAAATCGGATAGGAATTTCCCATATAACAACACAACATGGGATGATAAAATAGAGTAAACACAGTCCTTATTGCACATAGCAAAATATCAAACCCAGATATTACCTGGTGAAAATACCCACATAGATAAATCACAAAGTTCACCAAAAATACCCACAAAGTTCAATCAGAATCCTTACTGCCAAGATTAGGATTAAACGTTGGGTGCATATCATCCATATGTGTATTTTGTAGGGCTGGTAATGGATTAAAAATTTCCTGTTCGATTAATCGAATATTTTTTTAATCGATTAATTATAACGCACATACAGATCCAACTACATTGGCGTATACACATACAGCACAGCAATGAAGTAATAAAATGAACTAGGATCACACTAATCCAGCACATTATTAATCTCACGTGCCCCACTCAATATGGCCGCCGCTTGAGTGGGGCAACTCAGAATAATAACGTGCTGGATTAGTGTGATCCTAGTTCATTTTATTACTTCATTGCTGTACTGTATGTGTATAGGCCAATGCCAGGGATCCCAACCTGAAATAAGCAATTTCATGGAGGTGCCCTCTCCCCCCCATCTGCGGAGGGTGGGATAGGGGGGGCTGGGAGAGAGCACCCCCCTGAAATGATGGCAGATAGCACAGGAAGCAATAGCTTCTTTGCTATCTGCAGACTTTTTTTTTTGTATTCTGCCAGTTGCAGTTGTCAGAATTAAAAAAAAAAGGCATAAGAATGCATAGCTAGATTCCTATTGGCTAGTGCACTTTGCAATAGCAAACTAGCTAATGCACCCGCCCCCTGCTGCTTTCAATTACCAGAAGAGGACCTGATAGAAAAATTCAGGTCCCCCTCTGATGATTGACAGCAGCAGTGGGTGGGTGCATTAGCTAGTTTGCTATTGGCTATTGCAAAGTGCAATAGCCAATAGGAATCTAGCTATGCAATTGTATGCCTTTTTTTTAATTTTCTGACTGACGGTCAGGCCGCGGCTCCCGATGTCAGTAAAGAAAAAAAAAAAACCATCGCAGGGAAAGGTTTAATCTGCTCGATTGAGAGATTAAACCTTTCCAGTAAAAAGGGTTTCTCTCCCGGCCGGGATGTGTACTCACCGACCCAAGCAGCTCCATCAGGTAACGAAGGGAAGGGGGTGGAGTCCAGTGACGTCACGGACATAGACATCACCGGAGTCCGGTGACGTTGATGTCCGTGATGTCACCGGATCTCCGGCGGAAGACCCGGAAGCTGGCGGAGAGGTGAGTACGGATCAAAATAACTTTGATCGATCAAAAAAATTAACGATTAATCGTTAATTTCCGCAGCCCTAGTATTTTGACAAGGTAATATCTGGGATTGACATCTTACTATGTGCTTAATGGACTGTGTTTACACCAATAATCATATCCCATGCTGTGATGTTAGATGGGCCATTCCCATTTGCTTCACCATTTGCGGAGGCGTATTTACTATGTTACATATGGAACCAATGTCTCTTTACACCTCTACAAAATGCTTTGATTTCTGTATGTGCATATTGTGATGTTAAATAGGAGATATCATTCAAATGTGTCTTCTGCATGTAGATCCAAGGGTTAAAAGATGTCCCACCCCCTTGGGTGTGAGGAACTACGGTACTCAAGGTATGTCATGTCAAAGCCCAGCTTTGGGCCTGAAACATGTGAGCGTCCGTTTGATGCTATTATGCCATTTTTCAAATGAAGTATTGGAAGGACGGATCCCCTTGCGAGTGCCGTTCATTGACCCATTGCCAAGTGAAGGCTCTGGCGGAAGCTTAAACGGGCCCCGGGGTTTGAGCAGCTGGATCGGAGATAAGAGCTGCTCCAGGTAACTAAAAACGGCCAATTACACCAGTATTGGCCATACCCAGCTAATGGTAGTCCCTACACACATCTGCATGAATCCTTGGCCAAGAAGAACCGCATTTAATGCTACCCCATAATAAATCCAAACTCTACCTCAAGCCATGAAACAGCATACACCCTCCAAAGGTCCCCAGAATTAACCCAACTCTCTCCTTACATGTTTCACCCTCAGGGCTTAGTCATATCATCTTATGATTAAGCTGTGTGTGTGAAACATGTAAGGAGGTCATTCTGGGGACCCCTGGAGGGTGTATGCTGTTACATGGATTGAGGTAGAGTTCGGAAATGTTAGGGGGAAGCATTGAGTGCGTTTCTACATGGACAGGGAATCGGGCAGATGGGGGCGAGCCTTGTGCCAGCACCTGTAGGTTTCCCTTGGTATGGATCTTGTTGCGGAATCTGAGCGTTGAGTGTTGGGGACTAGTAGCCCTTACACATTTCATATTTCAAATGCCACATGCATGACAACCAATAATACCACCCATCATTTGCTGCTCAAACCTCCCATGAGTCTTCACGGTCTCCAACAGCTGAGCGTTCGCCAGCCCGGCAGCCAGGTGTGGTGCGTGAGGGATCCCCTGACACCAGTAAGTAGAATCCTTCAGATATCAATGCACTACAGGTGTTCATTGTCCCTTTTGGGCTATTTTGGTGATTTGATTGTCAACCAGCAGGCATGTATTAGCAATACAGAATAGCATACAGAAAATAAGTATATCTTAAAAGTGACCAAACCATATCCAGGTATGCAAAAGCCTGGAAGTGGGGGGCTTTTTAGAAACAATTTTGCTCTCACAATAACTTATGTAAGAAAATAATTTATTATTCACAAAAGATTAAAAACAGAGTGTGTCACAGTTGAAAGACTTGTTACATTAATATCCATGATACAGATGATGACACAATGGGGCTGATTTACGAAGCCCAACACGCACACGCGCAGGCTGCGTGCGCGTTAATGTTGCAATGGTCTAATTATTCATGATTAGTTAAGCAAATGGAGTTTTTCTTTGGATACCCCAACATGCTTCTCCTAAATAAGGCTTCCTCAGGAGGATATTATTCCTAAAGAAAACTGATCAATGCAAATCAAGTCAATAACTGTATTAATAATGTAGAAGAGGTTTTGACCTGGATTTAGTGGTTGGTAGAGCAGATACCCACCAGACCTGTCAAGACTCTTGTTTTTTGCCAAAAGAAGGATGCCAAAAGGAGGATGAACATATTTGCAAGTGGGAGTTCCACCATAGAAAATTAAATCAACTATTTTGACAAGTTCCTAACAGTGTAGTATGCAGTCTAACAAAATCTGGCGTAAAATTCTACCCCCAAAATCAGCCAGGATTAATGAAGGTTGGGGTGTTAAAATAGTTAGTAGTCTTCAATTAAGAAGAAAACACATCAAAGCATGTTTTTTAGAATTATTATTATTATTGTTAGGGAGATCTGAATGACATCAAGTGCCAAATACAGACATATGCCAAATGAAAAACAATAAAAGGTGCTATAATGTGTTGTGTTGCAATTTACTTTGCCATTTAAATTGTATGTCCTTGAAATAAACATGTTCTAGTCTTTGCAGCATTTGGCTTATTTTCATTACAGTTGGCATTGCAATTGAAATCAAACTGAGCTGGTTAGTCGACCCGTGATTTGATACTGAACAACTTTGATATTGTCTCTCTTGACATCAATTCTGGCAATCGGATGAAACTACATTTCTATCATGTTATTTAGCTGCATTAACATTAACTTTAAAGGGGTCCTATATTGTTTTTTGTTTTTTTTACCCTTCTTTTGTGATGTTGTGGTTTGGTGTAATAGCATTTCAAGGTAACTCACTGTGAAAATGAAGAAAACAACTTAGAGGGTTACTTGTTTCCACATTACTGCTGTTGCTGTTTCTGCCTTATCTCAGTGGAAAGGTGAAAATATAAAAATAAATAGCCAAGTTGTAGCATTTAGTTATCATTCAGGATGTGGGCAATGCACTGGTGATTTTTACTGACAAACATGCATTATCAGTTGAGGTGTTATTAGATTGTCTTTAACCCACAAAGGAGAGACCTCTTTACTGCCCAGTTTTTCTATCATTATCTACAACATTGCCAATATTAAGCTAAAAGCAGTGCTGGCTATATGTTTCAATGAAAGTAGTCACAGAAGTCAGTTGTGTATAAAATAATATCTGCCAGCCCATACAAGTAAACCATTACTATGCCTTCCTATCTTTTAACACTTTTCAGAGCTCCCATAAAAAAACCATTGCTGTTTACATAGATCACCCAAATTAAAATGACTACAATCTCACGTTTAGTTTACTAATTTCTATTGAAGTTATAGTCCATTACAGAAGCAAGCTTAGACTGGTGGCTACTTTACAACATACACAGAAACAATGGGAAAAAAGTAGTTACTGCCCAGAAGGACAGTGTCAGCACAAATTCATGATGATTGATGATTTCAGAATTTACAGCTGATTGATACAATTAATCACTTACAATGGATGCTACTTCTTGCTGTTTAAAAGTTTAGGCTTCCTGCAGAATCAGCTGGCCTCTGAGCACTGACCCCGATATCCTGTTTTAGGATGGCTACTTTCCCTTGCAGAGTCCTATGGTGTAACCCTTGCATGTGTTAGTAAGCTGTGTGTCTTCACATATACACAGGCACAGAAGGGCAGCACATTGCCCTGCTCCCCACTCCTCCCCAAGCTAGTAGATGAAAAGCTGCTGGAGACTGTTCTGACCCTTGTGATCTTGTACTAGACAGGAAGTTTGGGGAAACTGAGCGTTGGAGCAGTTTTTTTTTTTTTGAGCATGTACATTTTTATTGGGTTATAATAAGAAATGAGGTCATACATACAACCTGAATCACTCAGGGATACATAGTGGTTACATTGGTAAGAAAATGAGGATACATTGTCGTAGGTACAGGAACCTAGACCAAAAGACGATGCATATAGTACAAGGTAACTTAGTAGAATAACATGGATTACAAACATCAAAACTCAACTGAGCAGAACTAACCAATAAACCGAGGTTGTGGAGATATGTGTGTTTGTCAAGAAGACTGTTTAGGGGGTATCTAGGGTATCTAGGGCTAGGACTTCTTTGCGCAGTGGGATGTTGTTATAAAAAAAAAAACATTTTCTAAGAACACAAATGGTCAGTGTATTGAGATTATAATCAGTATCATGGATTGCTTAATGTACGGGTCTACCAAGATTGAGCGACGGGGGTCATGCGCAAGATGGTTCCTGTGAGAACTAGTGTGTTAGGGGGGAATGTTAAAGGACATCTAGGGGTCCCAGGGAACCATTTAGTTTTTCCGTTAAATACCATGTAGAGTGTTGGAAGATAGTCATAACCTCCTGTAATTGATGCATAGACAGTTCAGATACCAAAAAAGGTTTCCATGTGTGGAAGAATAAATTTGGTGCGAGATTGATTAAACTTTGTATCCAATTTGTCAATTAGCATGAGATGGAGTAGTCTAGACTTAAATGTAGAGAAAGATGGGGGCAGGGCAGATATCCAGTTGGTCAAAATGGTTTTTTTAGCAGTTAGAATGCACAAGTGCTCCCATCTAGTGAGGCTAGGTGGTGTGTGAAGAGCAGGCATCGGGGCATGTAAGAGACATATTTCTGGGGAAAGTGCTCTAGAGCCCCCAGATTGTCCGTTCATATATGAAATAACTGATGTCCAGAAGAGTTGGATTTGAGGGCATAGCCACATCAGATGTGTAAGGTCGGGTAGGGAGAGATGGCATTTCGGACAGGATAGCAACCAGTCCGGAGGAGACGTTTTGGAAACAATATTAAAAGCACAATATGCTTTGTGGACTAACTTAAATTGTATCTCCCTCCATGACTCGTTGACAATCGCCGAACGTACCCCCCTCCATCCCTGTAGTATAAGTGACTGAGTAACCTCGGGAGTGTGGCCCAGGAAGGCGGCCCATTTGTGTACATAAGGGGGTATAGTGGAGGAGGAGGAGAATGAGTATAGAGATCTATATAGAGAGGACAGGGACATTTTATGTGTAGGGGAGGGGAGTTGGTGAAAAGGAGTAAAGGCAGAGGCATTCTAGGGTAGAGATAAATTATGTGACAAAGTGGGAGATTTGAGCATATGGTAAGAAATCATTAGGTGAGATTCTGTGTGTGGAAATGAGGTCTTGGAGTGTTCTGCGTTGGCCTCGGGGAGTCAAGATGTCTGAGATGGTTCGAATACCTTTAAGGTTCCATTCTCTGAATGTGTCGGATTCACGTCCTGGGGGAAAATGTGGGGTAGAGATAATAGGCATCATGGGAGAGACCATGCCAGGTAAGTGATACAATTTCCTTACTTCCCTCCAAGCGATAATGGTGTCTCTCAAGAGGATATTCCTCTTAATGTTTAGTGGGAGACAGGGAAGGGGAGTGTGTAAAACTCTGGTGAGGGACCAGGGGACCACCAGCGAGGATTCCAGCGGCGTATTGGTGAAGAAGGAAGTGTTATGTACCCAGTCACGGACATGGTGGAAAAGACTGGACAGGTTATAAAATCTGATATTAGGAAGATTGGCCCCCAGATGGCGTGCTGGTTTTTGCAGTTTGGAAAATGCTATTCTGGGTTTTTTTCCTCGCCAAATGAATCTAGAAAAGGCCCTATTTAAAGTTTGTATGTCTTTATGTTTGATGAGTAGGGGGATAGTTTGCATAGGGTACAGGAGTCTGGTGAAACTAATCATGCGTATATGACAGCGGCCTAACATGGAGAGAGGTAAGTCCTGCCATTTCTGTAATTCGGTTGTGATTTTACGAATGATCGGGGAGTAATTTAGAGCAGTGCTTCTTAAAGTGTGGGTCGCGACCCCATATGGGGCCCTGCAAGTGAACAGGGGGGTCGCGATCAGAGTACCCGGCCAGGACCGCCATCAGGGGGATATGGCCGGTACTTGTGTGAGTGGCCCAGGTGGCCGAGGAGGTCTGGGCACCAAGCTAGAATGTTTTATTTCAGTTATATAATATTCAGTTCAGTTGTATAATTTGCAGTGTAGTGTAGTTTTTAAGGTTGCGGCCCCCCCCCCTGTGCACTTGGTACCTTCCTGAGCACGTGTGCGCAGGAAGGTTTTTTGTTTTTTTTACATTGACCGAACTTTCTTTAACCCAGCAGCAGTGGAGCACATATAGGTTGGCAGCATTACAGGGGATTTGAATTCCCAGGTATTTGATAGAATCAGTCTTGATGTTAATATTGTAATGATCGGGCCAGGTGAGATTAGATTTGACCGGGGAGAGAGCCAGAGGTAGTAATTCACTCTTCACTTCATATTAATTTTGAGACCAGAGAACATGCCATAGAGTCGTATATGTTGGAAGATATGTGGCAGTTGAGTAGAGGGGTCAGAGAGGAAAAGCAAGAGGTCATCTGCAAATAAAATTATTTTTAGTTCGGATGAGCCCACCCAAATCCCCTGGAAACCCTGAGAGGAGGCCAGAGAACGGGATAGGGGTTCTATCGCCAGATTAAAAAGCAAGGGAGATAGAGGGCAACCTTGGCACGTGCCTTTATGTAGGGAGAATGGAGGGGAGAGAGCGGTGGATGTGAAGATTCGGGCCATACAGAAGTATACATTGTAGCGATGAAATGGAAAAAAAGTGCCAGAAAAACCCATACGAGACATTACTAGTTTAAGCCATTGCCAGTTGACGTTGTCAAATGCCTTCTCCGCGTCTAGGGCCAAGATAGCCAGAGGAGACGGAGAGGGACATGACAGCTTTGAGCATTCCAACGCCATAATTACTTTACGTATATTTAGAACCGCAGCCCTGCCTTTAACAAAGCCAGATTGATCCGACTAAATTAGTTTTGGCAACATAATGGCCAGACGATCTGCCAAGATTTTGGAGAGTAGTTTAGCGTCTTGATTTAATAGGAATATGGGATGGTAGGAGGCAGCAACCAGTGGATCCTTGCTTTGTTTGGGTAATAGTCTAATGTATGCATCATTAAAACGTGGGTGGGTATGTTCTCGTGCGTAGAATATGATTAAAGAGAACAGTGTGGGGCTAACATCTTCAGCTATAATTTTATAAAATTCATTAGTTAAGCCATCAGGTCCCGATGCTTTGGAGCGAGGGGAGGAATGGATAACATTTTGCAATTCTTGGAGGGAGATATCGGCATTTAGAACAGCTAGGTCATCAGTAGAGAGGGAGGGTAGGGGGACTTTCCCGAGGAAGTCAGCACCAGCAACCATGTCTCCCGGTTCAGCAGCATATAAAGTTTGATAGAAGGTGCTGAATATTTGTGTGATACGGGCTGGGTCGGAGTGAACTACACCTTGGTCATCTAGTAAACGAAGGATGTGGGAGGGTGTAGATGTACCTCTCGCCAAATTGGCCAACAACTTCCCTGCTTTATTCCCATGTTTAACCACTTCAAGACCAGGTGTTTAGACCCCCTTCCTGGCCAGGCCATTTTTCAGTGTTCAGCGCTGTGGTACTTTGACTGACATTTATTCTGTCATGCAACGCTGTACTGAAATGAATTTTATACCATTTTTTGGGGAAACACAGAGCATTATTTTGGTGGTATTTAAACACCACTGGGGGTTTTATTTTTTACTATAATTAGGAAAAATCACAGAACATTTTGGAAAAAAAAAGTTTTTTTAACATTATGTTAGGAAACATTTATTATTACCCAGTTTTTTGGTAAAATATAAAAGTCGGGGTCACGTCGGTTAAATAGACACCAAACATGTCAAGCTTTAAAATTGCGCGCACCCGTGACATCGCAGAAAACTACCATACCCAAAATTGGCCATAGGCGACACTTTAAAAGCTTTTACAGCTCATCAGTTTAGTGTTATCAGTGATTGATGGCCCTAGAATTATTGCTCTCACTCCGACGTTCGCGGCCATATGTAACATGTGCGGCGTAATGGGCACAATCGTCTTTTTGCACGTATGCGCCCCCGACGCATGTTTGTATGTATGGGTGGGGACTTTAAAAAAATTTTTTTTTAAATTCTATTTTATGTGTAACTTAAAATTTGGGGGGGGTGGCTTTAATGTTTTTTTCCTTTTTTTTTCACTAAACTTTATTGCTATCACATACAAGGGCTAATAAAACCCCCCTATGTGATAGCAAAAGAGGCGACAGGTCCTCTTTATGGAGACATCAGGGGTCTCCAAGACCCCTAATGTCACCTAGGACCCCCCAAAAGAAGCTGATGAAGCACAGATCTGCTCCATCAGCTTCTTTGCAGCTTCCGAAGCTGGAGAGTGACACATGAATGCGGAAGTGATGTAATATACAACACTTCCGCATTCTTTCAGAGGAGAGGGGACCGGAGGGAGCTCGTGTAACGATCTCCCTCTGATCCCCTGTTACACAGGCAACATGCTGATCCCGGGTTCGCACCGGAGCCCGGGATCAGCGGGACAATGGCGGGGGGGCAGCGGAGGGGGGAGGCGCACCGATCGTTGCAAAATACAAGCTCTACAGCCGGCGGATCGCTTGTATGTTAACAGGCACCACTGCCTGTTTTTAAATTGCTGCCATTTGCCGCTCGCGCGCCGCTGGGCGTGTCTGAGCGGACGTCTAAAGACGCCCGCTCAGATTGTAGTACAAAAACGGCCGGCCCGAAGGCAGTTAAAGAACTCCACATCTTTATGGGATCTAATTTGGAGATCATACTGCTGGATGCAATGATCGCAAGATTGCTTGGCCGAGATCCAGGATGATCTATTTGTGGCCGTAGGGGCTTGTTTATAGAGCAAATAAGATCGTCTGGCTTCTGTGCATGCTTCTTCATATTTTGTTCCTCGTCAATTTTTTCCGGGAGGTTGCATAGGCCAAAATCTTACCACGAAGCACCGCCTTTGCAGCCTCCCAGAAAAGTGTATAGTCGTCAACATGAGATACATTATCCGTTGCTTAGTCGCACCACCATTGTTGGAGATGAGCGTGGAAGGAGTCATCGGTGAACAGATAGGCGGGAAATCTCCATATGGTGACACGGCTAGGCAAATCAAAACCATGGATAGACAGTAATACAGGAGAGTGGTCGGATATTACCATATCTTCAATGGACACAGATCGGATTTTGGTGATCAAGTTGGAAGATGAGAGAAATAAATCAATGCGGGACAAAGATCTGTGAGCATGGGAGAAGTGTGTGTATTCTGTCGAGGGGATGTAGAAATGTCCACGTGTCGGTGAGTCCACAGGCTTGCATCATGGTGTTTAGGTGTTGATCTTGAGGATTCAGTAGACGAGAGGGTTGATGTGATTCCCAGGAGCGGTCCTCTAATGAAGAAGGTACGGCATTAAAGTCACCCCCTAGTAGGAGGAATGAAGATGGGTCTCTAGCCATGAGAGACGATGTCAGAACATTCTAGAAAGATTTGTTTTACGAGTTCGGTCCATAAATATTCCGGAAATAACGGAGGCGTGAGACCATCTACCTTCCAAAGGGTCGTGTTGGTGGGAGAGAAGGGTGTGTGGCAGGGATTTACTGATCAGGGTAATGACCCCTGCGGATCATCCATTATCCGGTGCTCCCACGACCGTGCCTACCCAAGATTGCTGCATTCTTTTGAAGTCTGCCAATTTGAGGTGGCTCTCCTGCAGCAAGGCTACATCTGCATTGAGTTTTTTAAGATGGCGTATAACCTGGCGTCGCTTGTTAGGCGATTTGAGTCCTTTTAATATTCCAGATCATCACATTCAGGGGGGATCCCATATGTAGACTATGTGGTGAAGAGTGGAAGATTGACTTGAGCAACTAGATAAACAACGGATGAGTACAGGCGTCCCGGTGCTCCTGAAACATCCGAATAGGATGACCTCCGCAGAGGGTGTTGTTTGTATGGTAATGTGGGGAAACTTGGTAGGATCCGTGGGGGTGGGAGGGCCCCGTGTTGATCCTCCCAGAAGATGGTGTACAGTCCCAGCCCAGGGGGACACAAAGTACAGAACAAGGATCTTGAGTGAAGAGCAGTCGTTAAGCATAGTGTATATCCTGAAGATATTACAAAAAACGGAGTAAACATAACAATAATAATAAAAAAAAAAACGATCTGTAAGTATAGACTTCCTTTTTTCCCAAATGGAGGTACGTATTTTGTAGTCCCGCAGAGGGTCAGAGAACCAAACCCCAGCCCGTAGACCAGTAGAAGCTGGTGTAATCAGGATGGATAAGAGAAAAAAAAAAAAACAGGAACAAGTATGAACATTATTAACTAGAAGCAAAAAAATACCAGAACTCGCAACATGGACGCGCCATCCCGACAGATGTGATTAAAACAACAGGTGCCAGACTAGTAATGTGAGGACACGTTCGTGGAAACGTAGTAGGCGTGTAGTCTCACCTTGATGTTAGTAGTGCCCAGTCCGTGGGATAGCATTTCTGAGGTGGCATCTTTCAGACCGGACCTTCAACCAACATGTGGCGTTGGTATAGGGCTGAAAATAAAATGAACACCTCAGGTAAGGGAATCCGTCTTCTTTTTACGCGGGAGGCTCTTCATTGGAGAATCAGACGAGAGCGACTGGATATAGGCTTTGGCACGGTCAACTGACGTGAATTGGAGTGCTCTGCCCTCAGGGGTGGTGACTCGTAAGATGGCCGGGTATGCAAGTGCAAACTTGATCCACTGATTGACCAATGCTTGACAAACCTCATGAAAGGCCTTGCGTGGTTTAGTAAGTTCGACTGAATAATCTGCAAACAACAGGAGCTTGTGGCCTCCGGCTACCAAGTTGCGCTGGGAACGGTAGGCTTAAAACAGGCGATGCCTGTCTGAGTAATCCAGGTATCGGACGATCACTGCTCTAGGCTTTGCGGGGTCTTTGGGGGGCCCCAACCTATGGGCTCTCTCTACCTTGCACATGGCGGAGAGGCCCAGGGCCTGGGGTATGTTGTTGGAACAGTAGTGATGGAGTTTAGCAGGTGTGACAGATTCAGGGACTCCAATGACCCTCAGGTTGTTCCTGTGTGCCCTGTTTTCTAAATCTAGCATGTAAAACAACTTGTCTCACCACTAAGGACAATGACAGAGGTTTGGATACACGTCTTCTGCAAAGGATGTGTAAGCCGCACTGAATCAGCGATGGTGTGCCAGATCTGCTTTGAGGTGTGTGGCTACAACAGAGGCTAGGTGCTGATAGTCTACCTTGTCAGCAGAAGGAGATGACTCACCCCCAGATCCCTCGTGGCGGCTGAGCTGCATCTCCTCCACGGCCGCCATGTTGGTGGCGCTGCGGCTGTTTTCGAGCGGCGTTTCTAGTGACCGTTTCGCGGTCGGAGCATGGGGGCGAGGTATTTCTCCATGTTGGGGGGGAGGGTCATCCCGTGGCATCAGACCGGATCGAGACTGGATGGGCACCGATATTGATCGATGTGGCATGAGGCGGGACGGAGCTGAGGAGCGCACGTCTATTCCATTAGGCGCCGGAACCGGAAGTCCGCGTTGGAGCTGTTTAGAAACATGATGATGGTAAGTGCTTAGACAAAAGTGTAAAAAAAAATAAATTGCTGTACAATGTAAATTTGCTTGATCTGGATTCACTTTTCAAAAAAAAAAAAAAAGTTTGAGAGTTTAATACTACTTTACTGTAAGTACAGAAAAGAAAGAAATGAGGACATTTGAAAATCTAACTTTCTTTGACTTCCATTTGTTGCATGTTTTTTTCAGATCAGTGTCATAGAATATCAGTTAGCCAGGTTCAATTTAATAATGTTACATAATAATATCAGAAGGCTGGCTTACTTTGACCAGAAATTATTTGTAATTAAAAGAGAACTATGGGGGTAAGTGTTTTTCCCCCCCCATAGTTCTCTTTAGGGTCATGGGAGGACATATAATAGCATCCTCCGTGACCCAAAGCTCAGTATATCATGGGCTATTGCCCGCAATATACTGTGAGCGCCTGTCAGGAAGCCAGAGCCAGAGTTGGAGCCAGAACTCTTTCACAGCAGCTTGCGCATGCGCATGTGCATAGTGCAGCTAATCGAGTTGTATTCCGTGCAGCGTCTCTGCGTAAACGTGCACGTTGTGTGCGGGTTCGTGCGCACGGGCATGCGCCGACGTGTTGTTTGAGTTTTTGGCGCCCTCTGGGCTATATAAGGCTGTGGCTAACAAACCTCATTTGCTGTCAGATTGTCAGCTTCCCTGTGTCCCTGTATCCTACTCCTGAATTGCTTCTGTTTCTAACCCGGCTTGGCTTGACTCTTCTGCTTCTCTCCAGTGATCGACCCTTGGCTTGTTCTTGACGATTCTCCTGCTTACCCCCTGTACTGTGTTGCCTGCACGTTGATGACCTTGGCCTGTCCTGACTACGCTGCAATCCTTGCCTGCTGGACTTACAACACTCTCTGTTACTCCTGTTACTGGCACTCATGCCCCTCTGTGCCCCGGTGCTCCTGTACCCATCCAGGTGTCCCAGGACCAGAGAAGTGAGAGAGGCCGCCCTCAACATCTCAGACTCTCCTAAGGTATGTGACAGCGCTGCAGCCGGGACGCATCCCGACATTACTGTTGAGATCCACCCATCTGCGTGAGTGACAGCTGGCTCTACCAATCTAGAGGGGAAATCCCTGTGGGGAGCGGTGACTAACAGTTACTGTAGGGAGACAATCGGTAAGTGAGCGGATCGGTGGCATGTTTCTGCTTACTTCCTGATCGATAGAGCCAAGCTGTGATAGCTTCTTTGTCACAGGTCGGCTCCAACTATGTGGAAATCACTCACTTCATAGATCTCCTTTAAGGTTTGATAACACTTTTTGTGGGGAATGCTTGCAACTATTGTGTAATAGTCAGAATTGGGTGTATTGGTAATAACAGTGCAGCTGTCTTTTGGCTGTTCTCAATAATGGTAATACATTGCAGCAATAAGAAATAAAATCAAACACACTGATATTGAAGTTGCTAGCTGGAAAACACTGGCCTGTACAAGTTATTATAATTACCGTGCAGAAGAACACAGCTAATAGCTCTTAATGACTTAGTATGGCAAATGTCTCCTGTACTTGTTCCAAGGTCAAAGATTGACAGCTGTCTGATGTCAGTTCTAGATGATTTCCAGGAGACTGCAACTTGTAGCAGACTTTTTTTCCATCACACAGACTAGGCTAGAAGTCAGACTGACTCCTGCCTGCTGCTAAAATGCAAGAACCTATTAAAGCATCCAAGTAAATTAGTCCTTTTCCAATATTACAATACTAATACTATACAAAATAAAGATAACTTCTTTTATAACCATGTACAAACTCTATTAGCATGACAAATTATAAACTTGCGTTTCTTTAAAAGATTATTTTTGAAACCTTACATATAATTTTGTTTGTTTGCAATGCAACTCGTGTTTTATTTGACACTACACATTTTTATTTGCCTTTTTCATTGATAGAAAATAAGATTAATATTTATCTCTCCTTGCCATCACTGTACTTGTCATACAGATACATCAATAGTGACTGAGTGTCTGATATTAAACAGACTTGTGAGACCCAGCAATTCAATAAAATATAGCAACATGGAAATGGAATGTCAGTGGTACACAATTATGACTGAAACCTTAAAATGGCACACAATATTTCTCCTGTATCATCATAACTTTTAAAACAAACTAGGTCATTATCCACTAGTAGACATGTGTCCATGTTAACTAAGGGCAGATTACTATGTCTCCCTTTACTTCCTGGAACTCTGGCACATGTGAAAAGGACATATGACCATGCACATCATCTCAGGGGAGGAAAATGCCTTTCCCTGAGATCTCATGAGATTACAGATGAGATTTCCCAGCAATGCTGCTAATGTAACCTTCCCAGGATGCAATGCTTTGACACATTACATCGTTTGTACCAGAAGTGGACCAGGAAGTAGATGAACTCTATTTGTAAGTAAATGAAAAAGAAGTTTGTTTAACTAAGATGATTTTAAATCAGCATGCAGAGCTGTATGCTGATGTGATTTTTAATGAGATGGGGTAAAAGTCCACTTAAAGAGCATGCTAGCAACAAGCAAATTCATCAGCATTAGCTTTGTCACTTAAGAGTCAATATGTTGCTTTGTCCTTAACAGCTATCAGTGTTCACCATGTTGGGGACACTGCAGGAGCTAAACTCGCATGTTAAATGTAAAGAGATGTTGCAATCCATGTTCCTCTTGATGTGGCACACTGTCAGGTAAATCTGTCAATTTACAGCCATAAAGCATAATGCACCCTGCTTGCTTTAGGCATCTGGAAGTGTTCTGCAGGCTTCAGAACTAAACACCAAACACTAAATTTTGAAGGCAATGTACACATATGCCCTAGTCCTTAGTGAATTATCTTTTGTAGTACAAATTAATGAAATGTTGATGTCACATTTTCCATCCTTGATATATATATATATATATTATTCAGGTTAAAACATTGATAATTTTAACCCTGCTGAGTACACATTCTTTCTATACAACACCGTGTCATTATAATACCTGCCATTAACGCAGTCTGATAGAAAGTATTCAAGTAGCTTTCTTACTAGAAAAGTCACCATGCTTTGCAAATATGTACTGTATACAGCCTACAGTACATCAAACGTGTGCAAACAAACTGGTTTCCTTCTTACCACTAGACATTTATATTTAATAGTACACCATTCTGTGGCATGGTTCCCTTTGTCTGGGAAATATTACATTTACATTTCTCGTGCACACACTGTGCCTTGCTAGTCAGACTGGGCTGTCCCTGATATGTCTTTACTAATGATAGGGAACCAGTGTGGCATGACAGCTAATCATGGTGATTGCATGCAGACTGGAGGCTTCTTTTACAATACAAAATGTTTATTTCCACTACAGCCTGAGAATGTAAGTATGCCCCCATTCAATACAGTTATTGTCAGATACAATTACAATATTTAAAAAATAAGTAAGACTTTTTTCCAATTTTTTTTATATCTCAGCCTTTAATAAAAATCCTCTATAGGGTATCTGATAAAACAGTGTCCCAAACAAAAAAACGTTATATACCTGTAATGTGTATGTAAACCCAAAATCAATTTTTCAGTATGTTTGGCATTTTGCCACGCTATATACTGTATTTTTCCGTGTATAAGACTATACTTTTTCTTAAAAATATTTACCTAAAAATGGAGGGGCGTCTTATACACAGGGGGCCGAGAGGAGAACCGCGGTTGCGAAACTGCCGATACCTCTGCAAACTAGCCTCACGAGTGAAACTTCCGATTGCAGAGACAAGCTAACAGGTTTCCTCCAATCATGAGCCTTATGTACCCGACATCAGCTGATGCTGCGGAGAGCGTGTAGCCAGTGCCCCGATGCAACAGGGAGCTCATAAAAATGTCAGAAAACTAAAAAAATACCGGTAAATACAGGTACCAGTAAACGGCTGTCTTACTCTGCAAAATGTAAACTGAATGTAATCAGTTATGCAAAAGAGCATGGAAAATATTGATTTCTGAATTTTGGGTAAGAAAAGTGGGGGGCGTCCTATTCATGGAGGCGTCTTATAGATGGAAAAATACGGTACAGTTTTCTAATGCATATTTCTTTTGCTGAATTCATAGCAAAGAGAACTAACAGCCACTAACAGCACTTCCTGTAGCACATTTTGCAACATTTATTACCTGAAGATCCTGCAAGTAACAGCACTGCCCATTGAGGCTGATAACACTAAGCCACTGCCCAGCAATTAGCAGTGGCATTGTCAGCATGCTATACATACTTCTTCTGTTGACCATTGAAATTCTCATCAAGTCTGCAGGAAGCATAAAGAAACCTGACAGGAAGCGCAGGGTCAACTGGAGCAGTGCAAATAGCAGGCTGACAATTCTGCTGCAAATTGCTAGGCAGTGGCTTAGCGTTATCAGCCTCCAATGGGCAGGGCTTTATATGAAATGCTGCAACAGATGATACAAACATTTTGCTTAAGAGACTGCATACAGTCAAGCTTAATACCAAACACTGAAATGCAGATTTTGTTGGGTTTACATACACTTTCAAAATAATTTGTAATGGCGGTAAATTAGTCAGGTTAACCCACATCAACTTACACTGATACATTAACCGCTTGCTGACCAGGTGTTAAGACCCCCTTCCACCCAGGCCATTTTTCAGTATTCAGCGCTGCAGTGTTTTGACTGACATTTATTTTGACATGCAACTCTGTACTGAAAATAATTTTATACCATTTTTGCGACAGATAGAGCTCTCTTTTGGTGGTATTTAATCACCACTGTGGTTTTTATTTTTTACTATATGACGAAAAAAGGACCGAAAATTTAGAAAAAAAACAAAACAGTTTTCCCTACGTTATGTTATAAAACATTTATTACCCAATTTTTTGGTAGAACATAAAACGGGGTCACCTCAGGTAAATAGACCCCAAACATGTCAAGCTTTCAAATTGTGCGCAGTGACACAAGAATGCGGAGAGTGGAGAGTGACACAAGAATGCGGAAGTGATGTAATATACAAAAGTGCTGTACACTTGCAGAGCTCTTGCTAAGACCCTCAGGGGGGCGGGCTTGCGATGATCGCAAGTACGATCTGCCTGTCCAAGATGGGCAGACCGTACGTTTTTTTAAATTACTTTACAACCATCGCAAGACTAAGGTCTTGCGATGGTTGTAAAGTGTATGGCCACCTTTAGTCCTAGGGGTAGCCACTGCACTCTATTTGTAAGGTACTGTAAATGGCATGCTCATCCAGAAAAATATCCACACAAGCCCAAGTGGTAGAAAAGCACTTATGGGTCTTGTAGCAGTAATAGGTCAAAGCATCATAATACATAGATACTTTAATATATGTGCAAAAGAAAATGACAAAAATCAAGAATTAAACAATAAGATGGTGTCTCTATTTCTTTTGACAGTAAATAACTAATTTAAATTAAGTAAATCAAAGCATTATTTGTTTATAAATTTTACAGGAAAATATTTTCCGCAGATTGGGAGTCACAGGGAACTAAATCTGATTTTTCTTATTCTATTTAACAACTGATAATGCCAATGGAACAGAAGTACACTGATTGCTAATTACACTTCCATTTTCAGCTGGTGGAATTGACACATAATATTGATAGGTAGTGTAATATCTTCAGAGAAAAGCTTTTAGAACAAGGAAGATAAGTGATGTGAGGGAACACACACCACTCTTAGTTTTCAATGTTAATAAAAAATCTAGATTAAAAAAATATACATTTTGGAAGCAGTAAGGAAAGATGTATATTGCAGTTAGCAAACCAAAGGTGTACTTTTTTAGTCACAATGTTATCAAAATATTTTAACAGATTCTATTGCAGTATTAAATTGGCTGCACAAAGGGAGGACTTGTTGCACAGTATAATTAGATTTGGCTTAGTCATGTATAAATCCCACAATATACAGTTAAGAGTGCAGACGCTACTAATGTCTGATTTCTAAATTAGGGGAAAGAAATATGTGCTCTGTAGGTCATGAAAGCAAAAAACCTTATAATTACTGAACGAACGTAACTCATATTTTATATATATTTTATATATGGCGGAACTACCAGGGTCGCAGCGGTCACAATTGCGACCGTGCCCTGGCGTTCCGCCTGCTGGGGGGGGGGGGGGGCAGAGAGGAAGAAGAGGCCCCCCCCCCGAGATCGTGCCGCTCCTTCCCCGCTGCTCTGCCACCCGCAGCATGTACGGGTGGCTGTACAGCGGGGGTGGAGAAGCTGACAGCCAGTAGTCACGCAGAATGTGCTGCAGACACCGCCAGGCAGCACATTCTGCCATGCAAGGACCCTCTCCTCATTATACAGCAATGCAGAATAGCACCAACTATGCAGGACTTCAAGCCCCAGCAATTATAATTCATTGATAACTATAAATACACTTTTAAAAATTACAGTTTTTTAAAGCAGCAGTGATTTTAACATCACTTAAAGCAGTGGTTCTCAACCTGTGGGTTGGGACCCCATTTTTTTTCAATCAAAAATCTACTTTATTGTACATAGATATAATACAATAACATAGGGAGACAGTGTCTCAGCAATAAAGCCACATCTGCAATACACATCTGAGATAAAAGGTACAGTTGGTCCATAACATGTAGTCCGAACATGGGAAGGCTACACAGCTCAGCAGAGCAGACATTATATTGTATGGCCATGCTGCCCTTAGGTATTATAATGAAACAATCCAACACAGGGCGAACCATGCGCCGCAAGCGTAGAGTGTGGCGGGATAGGTCTGGTAAGATGCGGACGGTCGCTCCGTCAAAGTCGGAGGGGCCTTGTCGCCATGCTTGCCTGATGATTTCCTCTTTTACAGCAAAAAAGTGCACCCTGCACAGGACATCTCTGGGTGCGGAGGGTGTAGGAGGGCGTGCGCTGCTCACCCTGTGGACCCGGTCAAGCTCCAAGGCTGCGTCGTGGGGTTTACTCAGCAGGGTGTTGAGGATGGCAACCACAAGAAAAATTTTCTTTAAATATCATGCCTGGGGGGTCCCCTTAATCTGCCTGTAAAGTGGCAAATCTGTACGATGTATAGAACCTGCTGCAGCAAAACTGAAATGAATTTTTTTTTCCAAACAATGCCAGACCCCTTAAGTCTGGTAGGAATGTTAGGAGGGACCAAATTAAGGGTCTGGTAGGAATATTAAGGAACTCCACCCCCAAAAATGGGGGGGAAAAGCGCGGTCCCCCCTAAAACTCCATACCAGACCCTTGATCCGAGCATAGACCTGGCAGGGCATACCAGGCCACATGCCCTCAGCACTGGGAGGGTGCTTTTCCAGGGGCGACCCTGGATGGGGCGACCCTAGCGTGCTGATGGGGACAAGGGCCTCTTCCCCAAAAGCCCTGGGGTGTTGGTTGTGGGGGTGCAGTCAGGAGGCTTATTCACATCAGGGTACCCCTTTAATAAAAGGAGCACCCAGATGTGGCCCCCCTTGTGAATGAGTAAAGGATACCCATACCCATTCACTTAAGGGTTAAAAAAAATGTAAATGTGAAAAAAAAGAAGACTTTTGGAAAAAATCCTTTAATTGGAAAAAAAAACAAAGGATTTTGACAAATCCTTTATTGATAAAGAAAAACCCCAAAAAATGGATCCATCGACATAATCCAGGGTCAATCACGACGTGCAGCGTTGTCCACGACTACTCGACAAAATAAATAAATAAATAAATAGAAATAATAATTTTTTAAAAACGACCGCTGTCCCGTCCGCTCGTGACAAACACCCGCCACATAATGATATTTTGACAGATGTTGGCAAAACAAACAATTGGGCGGAACTAGTGGTGACAGCTAGCTCTGCCCATCTGTGTAGTTTCACGTCATCTGACAGGTGAGCCATGATTGGGCAAAGTCTTGCACCTGACCTGTAATTATGGCTTCACAAAGCGCATTGCCTTGTGGGGCGTTCAGTGGTCGAACAGACCGCCAAACGCCCTTATAGTTTGTGTGTTTAGATACACTTTAATAAAAACAAACACCCAAGAGACAGCAATCTGAACTCTATAATAGGCCAACAAAGGAGCGTGCAAATGGAACCAAACACCCTTGGAAGTGTTTTGGATGCAGCAGACATATGGTTTTCTTTTGCACTGACCTCATTTTTTTAATTTTTTGCCAGTAGTTCATAGTGGGGCAGTTCCTACAGTGACAAAAACCCTCATATTACCCCAACGACATGCATAGGAGCACCTGGGCATCAGAAGAGAGCAAGGCAGGGTTTTTTTTATAATGATAATGTTAAATTGCATTCTTTACTGAATGTTTGTATACCATAATTTATTGCTTGGATTCCAAAGCAACCTAGATTCTAGTAAAATATCTGACAAATTTTTTAATTTTTTTATCAAAAGCATTCTGAGTGACTGAGGGCAGTAAAATGATAGGCTTACTGCAAACTCACTTGAGGCTATGTTTCATACTAGCTGCTTGCATTAAGCAAATGGATAATCTACTCTTTGTAAGACCAAGGCGACGTTCTTTGTTCTACCAAAGCCAAAAAGAAGCGATATATTGTGCAGAAATTCAGGTCATGAATTTAGTGATCCTGTATAAATGCAATCATATTACTGATAGCACGGTGGTTTCAGTCTGTGTGGGAATAAAAAAAGAAATATTGCCTTTTCATAAAGTAAGATATAAACTAACAGTACATGTATGTTACTAGAAATCCAGAAAACAAATCTCATGCTATAGTTACAAGGACTGCTATCACTAAACATTCATGATTTGTATTACTTAAGGTAACCAGTAGTAAAAACTGCATTTTACAGTTGTCAGGTTTTATGCAAATTGTAATGCAGTCATTCCAAAATTGATTTCACACTTGGTCCATAAGCACTGTTATCAGGACAATACACAGATCCATTACATGATTCAGTAGGTTGCCTCAATTTTCTATAAGTTATTGAATATCAATTAAAAAGAGTTCTGTATTTATCAGAATTGTTCTTGTAGTTCAGATTGCCTGTATATTTTCCCTGAGCATCCCAGATACATTGGAGCTGCAAAAACACAAGAACGTTTAGCATATAAAATTAGCAACTACTGAGCTTAAACACATGGGCCCTAAAATGGGAACCCTCTATGTGTTTCAAACATTTGCCAAGCTCTCCACAATTGCCAGAGACCAAGTGGTATATCGAGATGAAGCAGAATATTTTGCTGTGGTGAACACCTAGAGGAAGTGTGCCTGCAAGGTCTGAAAGACACGATGCTGCCAGCATGATTTTTGTCAATTGTTTATCTACGGGGCCTTGTTATTCAGAAGGGGAATCACAAGCCTCTCAATGCTGGATATTTAAAATCCTCAGGTGCACTGTGCTCCCAGGATTTTACCTTATGACAAATGAGTGTGTGCAAACCTAGCCAATTAATGGAAAACTACAGAGCAATTATGGTGAGTAAATGACATGAGTTATTGTTAAAATATTTACCTCAACAGGGAATTATAAACCGACAGCCAAAAACATAATGAAAAAACAAATGGAAGTTGCCCTACCTGCAACAGGATATGTATTTCTGTCTTGAGATTTACACAGTGCTGCCAAACAACACATCCAGCCTTATGACCGGAATTCTGTCATCTGCAATTAATATAGCCAGGTCACCTTTCTGCTCCTAGATTGTGACTGGACAGTGAAGAAGGAGCAACCATTCACCCCTCTGCTTACTCTGTTTTGTTCTACTATCAGCATGTTCCTTGTCAGCACATGTGTTTGCAGCACAACTAGTTGGCTCCTAATGCTTACCCTTTCTCTTCCATTGTGAACAGCTTTGCACTCAGCTGATACCAATTCATATACAAGAAGCTTCGGCCAATTCAAATGTAGGTTCTAACACTAGCTATAGTTTTATTATTTGTATAACAATTAACTTATTCACTTTGAACATTAAAATATTGACTCCCTTACTTTGGAGAATAAACATGTCTTCATCTCTTCATCCCCATTACATGGAGGGCAAGGGCATTGGTAGTTTATAGAAGATAGGTTGGAAGCAAGATGCTTTTGATTGAACTTTCAGTTACATTCACAGGAAGTGACAAGGATACTGCATTTCTGGTTAAAGCAACTGATATAAAAAATGCAGTACCACATCTAAGGACTGGCAATATGTTACATTTTTGCTTTTAGATTTAGATATACTTTAAAGAGAACCTGCCCCATTCAGGCCATAGGGACAAATTCTCTTTTAGTAAACCCTCCATGCTGACATTTGCCTTTCCATCAGCTATCCACCACTCAATTGGAGCCCTCAGTAAATAGCTGATGCTTCCAGGTATGGAGGAGCATGTGACCACCTCCCAGGAGCCTGAGCAGAAGTTCACAAGCGCAAATACTGTCATATGAGGAGGAGGAAAAAGTTGGCCTTGCATAAGCTATGGCACCATCTTTCTGGCTCTTAAAAAGGGTGCGAACCAAGTACTGCAATGGTGAAGGGTGAGCATATGGAAGATCAGTAACAATAGGTGAAGTGCTGTTCTCACAAAAGAAACTGTCATTTTAGTCTGAATTGTCAAAGTAGGTCCTTTTTCTGGTGTGGTAAAACGTTTTTATAACACACACATTATTGTGTGCATATTCTTTAAAAATGTCATCAATAACAAGCATCTTTAAAAGCCCATTCACACTAAAATCACAAGGAAATTGTAAGTCAACAAAGGGTCCATTGACTTGAAATTGTACCTTCTGATTTCCTTCCAATCCATTTTTCAATGGATGCTAACAGAAGGACACTGAACAATTAATGGGGCTAGTTCACACAGGATCCATTGCGTTATGTTGCGCTGAAAAAAAGTAGTGCATGTTCTACTTTTTTTTCAGCGCAATGTAACACAACGCAAAATAATGGAGCAGTGTGAACTAGTCCCATTCACACCCATTCATTTTTTGCTGCCCTTCTGTTAGCATCCATTGAAAAATGTGTTGCAACCTTTGGGGAAGGAGTCAAGTGAGAACATGTCACCTTTCTATACACCAGGAAGATCTGATCCCAGAAAGGTGTAATCAAGGGACAAGTCCCCCAAAGGTGGTATAGGGAACCAGTATGGGACACGCATCACCAACACATTGGTGAGGAGCCTGGGAAGATTCGTTGAAGAGTTTTGGGGCTCCGATACCATCTCATCAGAAGTTTGTAGCCTGTCTCTTGGACTTAGCTGGCAATGGATATCTTGTGGGTAAAAAGGAATGCTTGTCGAATCTCCTCATCTGTAAGGTCCTGAGCGAGGTCGCGTTCCCAGGCCTTCACAAAATATGGGCGTGAGGTCGATTGCGTAGAGCACAGGAGACGGTATAATAGGGAGATGGTGTGTGTGGGAGGGTTAGGTGACATACAGATGTTTGAAATGTTTGAAAAAGGGGGCTGGAAGTGAAATGGGTAGTATTATACATTTTAAAGCCAAGGTCCAGCCCAAACTTTAGACAAATTGGAAAAGAAGTCGAATAGTGACAGAAAGTGAAGATATATTTTTGTCCAACTGACAGCAATAAAGCATTGTAGAAGTAAAATTTTCACCACAAAACTAAAAAGAAAAAAAAAGCTTTGCCGGGCGTTGGGCTTTAAAACATTGCATGCTAAGGAAATGTTAAAGTGACACTAAAACTGTGGAGGTACATATTAAAAATGCATTCAAAATACCCTATTAACAAAAATGTATCTTATTTGTGTGTCACTCAGCTGTAGATCCTCAAATCATCTCTGACACTGTCCTTCCTTCTGGAGGGTGGCTACTTTTGTTCCCCATGGTCCCTGTGTGTGTTGTAAAGTAACCACGGCTCCAAGCTCACTCCCTTGATGGACTACAATCTCACCTTTAGTTTATACATTTCTATTGAGATTGTAGTCCATCACGTCCATAAGCCATTAATCCTGAATTTAGTGTGACTTTAAAGGTGTTCTATCAAAACTGACTGGAATAAAACTAAAGGTATTGCTCTTAGTTACTAGATTTACAATATTTTTTATAAAGAGTACTTTGCAAAATGAAAGCTACAGTGTGATTCTGCTATGAATAACCCTTTTATTTTACACATTCTACATATTCCCCTATTATTTTTCTACTATAAACAAACAGCTGCCATTAGGAGTTAGCTATAAAATTATTAAATCTCAGTTCAGTTTTTATTAGTTGGATGTGTCAAAATCATCTTGAAGGCTACATTTTTTTAGAGTTATGAACTCTTTTTTTCTAGCCTGTCCCAATTTATGTCACAGGAGTGAAAGGTGGATATGAAAAGTTAGCGAATGATCACAGCTTGTTGCCTCTTTTTATCAGTGCCTCCTGAGAGCACAGGAGATGAAAATAACAATTTCTATGCCTTTAGCATTTCTTATATATGCAGATCATAGGAGTTAGCATGTTGTGATCACTTAATGCCCTTTTCTACCGCTAATTGCTATCTGCTATGTTTCTGCTAAAAATGAAGCTTAAGAGACTGTGGAGAAGGTGTGTTTATTTTTCAGTGGTAAAGGATTTTGGGGGTGGGGAAGAGGAGGGTTGTCATGTCAGCCCAGTAGTTAAGTGGTTCCTATGCAAACCCACATATGCACAGCACGTGTATATACTGTATAGTATATAATATGTATTGCACTTCATTTCTTTAATCCACCTGTGTGCAAATTGGCTTTGTTGCACCTGTGAATAAAAAAATCTAATAACCAATAAAAAAAAATGGCAAAAATTAATAAAATTATTGTTTTGTGCCTGCTACAAAAGCTTAGCCGCTGGTATCTGTATAGTCAATTGATAACGCAAAGCCACAGGCCTGAACAAACTTGGTTTGATAAAATTATAAGGGCTATGACTTCTGGCTTGTTCTACAGGTTGCCAAGTTGTCACACTTATCTTCTGGATGCACCACTCATTGAATCATTATAAAGAGAACTTGTCTTCAACCAATAATGTTAGAATTTTCAGCCTACATACTGGCTCTGAACCTGTGACTCACTTAGGTTGATATACTAAAGAGAAATAGGCTGTTCACACTGCTAAGGAATTTTCCCTTAGTTTAGTGATTGTGGTAAAAGCTACACTTTACAACCCTCGCAAAACTTTTGTCTTGCGAGGGTTGTAAAGTAATTAAAAAAACGTACGATCTGCCCATCATGGACAGGCAGATCGTACTTGCGATCATCGCAAGCCCGCCCCGCTGAGGAAATCTCTACTGTCCTGACAGGAAAGGGAAATCACCCACATGAGGACAAAAGTAAAAACCTGACAACGATTCTAAACTTTCCTTTTCAAAATGAAAAAAATTGTATAGTCTGCAATACTTTTATGTGTTTGATGAAAGGTATCTGTTTTGCAATTTTAGATACAAATCACAGGCAGAAAGACCATGAAGAATTTACATTTACAGAAAGTGTAGAAAGTTTTCACAACTTTTATAGCAAAGTAAAGTCATTTTAATGGTTTTGTGCTGTGTGCAGTTTTACTGTCACTGACCAAGGTCTTTTGCTTTTAATCCTGGTAGATGCAATGCAACTATATAGCAGATGCAGCTGACCTAAGCCAATGCCTACTAGGAAGACGTCTTAAGTGAACTCATGCTAACCTACTACAAAGCAGAATCTCTCATGCTCCTGCTATAGATAATAGCTTTCACTTTTTTTAAAAAAAGGTGTTTATATTGATTGTAAGGAAAAATTTCACAGAGAATATGCCAGGGAGATCTGGGGGTCTGCAAATGGGAATAAAGGAGAGAAAAGGTCTTGAATATTCCTTATGGCATTAAAAATCTGTATGCTATTTTAACCGAGGAGCTACTGATGTCACAAAAAAACATGAAATATCATTGTTATCTCGATTTCTATATAGGGAAGAAGAGCTAAAATGTGACGTATCAGCTCTCTAAAGCTGGCCATACACTGTACAACCCTTGCAAGACTTTTGTCTTGCGATAGTTGTAAAGTAATTTTAAAAAGTACGATCTGCCCATCTTGGACAGGCAGATCGTACTTGCGATCATCGCAAGACCGCTCTGCTGAAGGGCGGGCTTCCGATGACTGCAATGCTGAATGGGCAGTGTGCGCGAGCGCACACTAGCCTGTTCGGCAGTTGTCGAACAAGCATGCCACTAAGCCGACGAGAATCGTACGATTCTCTGCGGGTTTTAAAGCCTGCTTGTTCGACGGAAGACGTGTGATCGTACAGTAGAGACGGTCGCACGCCTTCCATACACTTTACAATTACCGTACGATCGCAGGATTTCCCGCAATTCTCGTAGATAATCGTACAGTGTATGGGCACCTAAAGATTCACTTTGCAAACAACACTCAACCATTGCTCGCACATGGTTGGATGATGGGAGCCAGCAGAAGCTCACTTCATTTCCTAAGCTAAGGGAAAATTATCTTGCAAAGTGAAGAGCCTATTTGCCTTTAGTATATCAACCCAAGTGAGTCACAAATTCGGAACCAGTATGTAGCCTTAAAATTCTGCATTTATTGGTTGAAGCTGCAGAATGAGAACAGGCAGATTCTAAAACAGGATGGCAATGGCATCTCTAATATGTCTATTATGACAGTTTCCATTAGGGCCTAGACACACTCGTCCATTTAAATGCAGCAAAACTCTTGGCTTTTGCTATATGAAAATGTATGTCAAGTAGACATCCCATTCTTTCTTGTGTGGCTGGTTCACATCTATGTGTTACATATTAGTGTGAAAGACAAAGGAAAACTTTATAGTCCAATTCACACCTATACGTGGGTTACAATGTGCATGTCATGTACATCAAACGGTATAATTCCAGCTGTAAAGAACTTTAGATATACTCTGTTTCTAAAGTGATCACTTGCATACCAAGCCAACTAAAAGCCCCCTGTCACACTCATGCAGGACACAACAGGGCAATACAACACTCACCTACTTGTATGTGTCACTCTCTCCATTCTGTTCAAGCAATGCACCCCTCTCTTGCAGGCGACTTACATTTTGCAGTGCTTTTATTAGTGAGAAAGCAAAGTATTGATTATCCAGCCAGTAAAGAAGTGACACATACAAGCAGGTGACTATTTTGTCTGCATCTTTTACCGATTCTGTTACTGGGGAATTCTTGCCAGATACAGCTTCGCTAGTGCAACAGGGACCAAAGCCAGAATTGTTGCAATTCTTTCTGTCGGCTGTAATACACAGCTAGATACAAAGAAATGTTACATTTTGTTGTTGGCTGAACTTGTCTTCCTCTTTGCATGTCTTACTTTAATACCTCCTAGGTGTGTGAAGGAAAACACAGCTCTCATAAATTATAGGGAGAACACTAGGCACCTGCTTTACCCTGCATCATTAATCATCATAACATGACGATAGCATGTGTGAGTGAAGGGTATGAAGGTGCCCATACACTGTACGATTATCGTACGATAATCGCGGGAAATCCCGAGATCGTACGATAATTGCAAAGTGTATGGAAGGCGTGCGACCGTTGCTACTGTACGATCGCATGTCTTCCGTTGAACAAGCAGACTACGATTCTTGGCGGGTTAGTGGCGTGCTTATTCGACAACTGCCGAACGGGCCGGTGTGCGCACGCGTTCAGCATTGCAGTCATTGGAAGCCCGCCCCTCAGCAGAGCGGGCTTGCGATGATCGCAAGTACGATCTGCCTGTCCAAGATGGGCAGATCGTACTTTTTAAAATTACTTTACAGCCTTCGCAAGACAAAAGTCTTGCAAGGGTTGTACAGTGTATGGCCACCTTTAGAGAGCTGATACTTCGCATTTTATCTCTTCTTCCCTATATAGAAATCGAGATAACAATGATATTTCATGTTTTTTTGTGACATCAGTAGCTCCTCGGTTAAAATAGCATACAGATTTTTAATGCCATAAGGAATATTCAAGGCCTTTTCTCTCCTTTATTCCTATTTGCAGACCCCCAGATCTCCCTGGCTTAGTCTCTGTGATATTTTTCCTTACAATCAATATAAACACCTTTTTTTAAAAAGTGAAAGCTATTATCTATAGCAGGGGCATGAGAGATTCTGCTTTGTAGTAGGTTAACATGAGTTCACTTAAGACTTCTTGCTAGTAGGCATTGGCTTAGGTCAGCTGCATCTGCTCTATAGTTGCATTGCATCTACCAGGATTAAAAGCAAAAGACCTTGGTCAGTGACAGTAAAACTGCACACAGCACAAAACCATTAAAATGACTTTACTTTGCTATAAAAGTTGTGAAAACTTTCTACACTTTCTGTAAATGTAAATTCTTCATGGTCTTTCTGCCTGTGATTTGTATCTAAAATTGCAAAACAGATACCTTTCATCAAACACATACAAGTATTGCAGACTGTACATGTAAAAAATCTTTCAAAGTCCATTTTGAAAAGGAAAGTTTAGAACCTTTGTCAGGTTTTTAGTTTTGTCCTCATGTGGGGACAGGAGATATTTCCTGTCTCTTATAAGGACAAAGCCTGCAACCAAACACTTTGTGGTGTATTTATAAAACATTTGCAGAGCTGCGAACATCTGATTATTATCTGTTATGGCCACCAGCTGGAGCCGAGGAACATAGAAAATGTCTGTGCTCCTCCGCTCCATCTAGTGGCCATAATGTGGTGGTGTGGTGTGGTGTGAATATAAAATGTTCGCAGAGTGAATAGCTCTGTGAACGTTTTATAAATACACCCTTTTAAAATAAAATGGGAAAGAAAACCTCTGCAAATTTATGATTACTGTTTGTGTCTTCCTGTCCCAGAGACAACTGCTCTCCTCTATTTTTTTTTTTACTACTTTCAGAAGTAACAGGGACAGAAAGTGAGGCGCTATCTCTCCAATAGGGTCATGAACAGCAAAAAAAAACTTTAGCTATATCTTCATAATAAAAAATAACAACAAAGGCACCTTTAGAAATGTTTAGTATTGACAATCTACACACAGCTACTTCTAGATAATTGCCATCTTTTCATTCTTTGCATAACTTTGTTTTATTTTCTTCCCCAGTCCTCCAGCAGTGGCATTTTAATTAAGGGCAGGTTAATAGATATCCCTTTACTTCCTGGAACTCTGGCACATGTGACTAGGACATGCGAACAAGCACATCATCTCAGGGGGATGAAAATGCCTATCCCTGAGATCTCATGAGATTTCCCAGCAATGCTCTGCTGATATAACCCTCCCAAGATTCAACGCTTGTGCACAATGACATAATATGTGCCAAAGTGAAAAAAAAAAGAGATTGTAAGTGAACTAAAAATATTTTGTTTAGCTAATGAATGTAAAAATATTTCATATCGGCATGCAGAGCTTTATGCTGATGTGATTTTTAGTCAAAGGAGTAAAGGTCCACTTTAACAGAATGATCCACTTTTTCCAATTTTATGCCAAATTGAAAGATGTTTTGGCTGGGTTTGGACATTAAAATTGGGGAACCAAGGGTGAATCAGATCACTTACTACTAGCCAATAAAGCAAGGAATAAGAATAAAATAAAGTTCTGGTATTAATTCTTGACTAAGTGAATTCAGATTAGTGGGAATTTCACTAATCTTTTCATGATTTGCAGGAAACATTTAAAGAATGTTGCCTTTTTGTAAGCATTTATGTACATGCTTATTTTGTAAATTTTATTTATGTTGAGTTCTTGGTGGATATCCAGCAGGTGAACAAACTGATGAGGACTGACTCCCATCCAACTGTCTGATGCTCAACTGTGTCCTAGTTGGATGATCATGGAAAGTGGAACGCTGGAGATGGCTACAATAGTAGATGGTTGCTATTCACAGACCAGGGTGCCCCTATTTACTGGTGTCCTGGGGTACACTACAAGAAACACTGGTATGCTGGGATCTGTGTATATAAATTAAACAATTCAATTAGCAATGCCAAACACCTTGTGACAGGGTGTGCACTCACCAGATCGATGTGACCAAATGCAAGGTAAGGTCAATATGTGGGTAAGGAGAAGCCTTTTGAAGTCCAGATAGTATGGAACACCCATTTCCTCTGTAGCAGCAATCTTCCAACAGGTCACAATCGCGCTGGGGTATTCAAATACCCTATCCTCTTTAAATGGAACATGCTTTCCCAGCATATTAGGCACCCCACCAGAGGCAAGAAGAAAAGATGGGGATCTTTGTAAAGTATATGTATTAAACAGTGCACATTATCAATGTAAAAAAAAAAGCAGCATCCACATGGATACACCGGCAAACAAATGCTAACGTGTTTCATCAAATGACTACATCACAAGTATCATGATGGCGATCCTTTAACCTCTTATATACAAAACACAAACAACGCACAGTAAACTGAAGATTATGAATCAAAGAGAAAATGAAAATTATAGTGCAAGTTTTTGAAGTTCTGAAACATTTGATATCAATCTCAACCACATAGAACCAGAATCAGAGCAAACTGTAGATAAGCAATTATATAAGGAATTAAACATTTCTAAGGTCAAAATGTTGTGTTTCAGCTTGATTAATGCAATATGTAAAGCAAGATACCAGTGTTGGAAAGCTGTGTTTCAGAAACCAAGACAACAACAAAGATGGGTCACATTTCTGACATCTTATTATACAACTAGTTTAACTGTATGTTTCCTTTACACTTAAGGTGGCCATACACTTTACAACTCTCGCAAGACTTTTGTCTTGCGAGGGTTGTGAAGTACTTAAAATAACGTACGATCTGCCCATCTTGGACAGGCAGATCGTACCTGCGATCATCGCAAGCCCGCCCCCTGAGGGGCATGCTTCCGATGACTGCAATGCTGAACGGGCAGTATGCAGGTGCGCACACCGGCTGGTTTTCCAACATGCTGGATATACAGAAGTCGTGCGACCGTACATTAGAAACGGTTGCACACCTTTCATACACTGCACGATTATCGTACGATAACGGGATTTCCCGCGATTCTCGTATGAGAATCGTGCAGTGTATTGGCACCTTTAGATCAATCACACAGCTATGCAACCACCTGGAAATATGAAAAAAGATATCACATGTTGTTTTCAATCTTTTCAAATTAGTAGCTTTCATTAAATGAATTCATGGCGATCTTGCCATGAGGCTTCTTGTCTAGGCATTTTTGGTGTTGGGGTGGCGACTATCTCCTATTTGTGCTTCTGCTTTTCACCATGTCACCTGCACCACGGTTGGAGATGACAAGCAGCTATACAGACGCACATTGTACAGACATGGTTCATCTTTGCTTGATGATCAGCAGTACTAAGATGCAAAAAAACAAAACAGTATAAATAAAGTTGAAAACAGTATTCTATAACAAACAAAGAAAAAAAAACACTCCAGTTGTGCATGATACAGAGTGCTTAAGGAAACTAAATGTCATCTAGTTAGGGTTTACATCTTCTTTCATGCTGTAAAATACCTATTATGCACTTGGTCACTGGGGGGGATTTACTAAAGGCTGTTAACTTTGTAAGGACATTTTTACTTTACAAGGAAATGTTCCCTTAGCTTCATGATGTGATGGAAATTCACTTTGTAAAGAATACCCAATCACGTGCTAGGAACATTTAAAAAAGTACAGTATTTGTCTTGGACATGATTGGATGAGGAAGTCAGCAGAGCTTCATCTTGTTCACTATACTAAGGTAAAATTCTCCTGCAAAGTAAGCCTATTTGCCTTCAGTAAACTATACCTTCATATCTTAAAGAGGACCTTTACCCATATCTTTAAAATAACAGCAAACACACCTTTAGAAATGTTTAGTAATGACAATCTACAAACACAAACTTCTAGATAATTGCCGGCTTTGTATTCTTTGCATACCTTATTTCTCTTTTCTTCCAGTCTTCTGACAGTGGCCATGTTTACTAAGGGCAGGTTACTAGCTCTCCTTTTACTTCCTGGATTTCTGGCACATGTGACTAGGACATTTGACCATGCACATCATCTCAGGGGAACCAAATGCCTTTCCCTGAGAGCTCATGAGAGAGAGCAATGCTCTGCTGAAGTTAAGGAAATGCCATTGCCTTGGCAAACTAAAGTCATTTTGCCCTTTCAAAGCAGGAAGTGAATGCTCTGCAAGTGGAAGTATTTCATAATCACAGCATTTTACACCTGGCATGTCTATGTTATCATTAATCATCATACATAGAGGGATGCATCGGTAGCATTTGATTTTTGAGTGTAAAGGTCCGCTTTGGACACTAAGTCCTTAAATACAACAGCCTGCTTGCCTTCAGCAAATCAACCCCAAACTGTCATGTCATCTTTACGTCTAGGCTGCAGAGGAGATGGATCTCACAGTAATCTTCTTGTAAGGATAAGAAGCAAGGTGGTGTTTTATTTTAAAACATAGGTGGCTATTCACTAAGCTTCGAGTGAATAACCATGTTCGGCTATTCACTTCAGCCCTGTAGGGCTAAAAACAGCTGTACATTGGCTGCCTTTGGCTCCCTTCACTTCAGGAGCCAAAGACAGCCATTGTACATTTGTTTTTAGCTGTTTTTAGTCGAACAGTCTCAGCCCGTTCGGCTGAGCCAAAGTAAAGAACACGTCCAGAATTTGGCAGGTTATTCACTGTTGTTCACCGCTATTCTCATAGGGGCCAAACAGCAGTGATTGAATAGCCGAATGATGCTGTGCAGCATTCGGCTTGGTTATTCTGTTCATTACCTCGGCAGCTAATCCACTGCCAATGCCATTTTCTCCACTGCTTCTTCTGAGTCCTCCATTATTCTGTCTTATCATTGGGCATTGCATCATCTCTAGAACTCCCTGATTTCTGGCACACTGCAAACACTGGGAAGGACTCAGGGTAGTAGAATATATGGTGCATGCACCGTACGATGTATTTGAGAGATTAAAACTGTGAGAAGCAGCTGTTTTTTGGCAGATGAGATTGAGGGCCTGTTCACACCAAATGCAGACCAGATCTGCATGAGTTTCTGCTCATGCGGTGCAGTGGCTTGTGCGGCGTTTTTGATGCCTTCCAGGCCGTTTTGTTTAGCCTAGAATGGACTTTCAATGTTTTCCAGGGCGTTTGCATGTGTTTTTGATGCATTTGCATGCGTTCCAGAGCAGTAAAAATAGGGCTTGCTGCAGTTTTTTTACATGCTCTGGAACTGAACGCTCCAGTGTGAACTAGAGCCCAAAATACCATTGGAATACATTGGACGCAGTTTTGATCCGGTCCGTAACTGCTCTGCTCTTGGAATGCACTTGGTGTGAACTAGCCCTTAGTGAGTCTGTTTTGCCCCAAAAAAACTTTATTTTTTGGTGTATTGATTATGGGTATTTATATAGCACCAACAATTTATGCAGCACTTTACATCAGTGAATGTCAGGGGACTTACAATCTATTCTATCTCACATACATGGCTACACATGTATGTCTTTGGAGTGTGAGAGAAAACGCAGGCACAGGGAGAATCTGCAAACTTTTTGCAGGTAGTGACCTGGCCAGGATTTGAACCAGGGACCCCCCAGTACTGCAAGGCATGAGTGCAAACCACTGCACCACTGTGCTACTCACATTTTATGGTTCTCTTTAACTTTAATGTTCAAGTATTCTCTTCTTTGGGGAAGACTGTTTGCAAACAAATGGGTCCACACTTGCAAATGGTGGCGTTCGCATGAATACCTCCATGAGAGTTAGGTGATCAGCTGCAGTCAGGAGGCGCTGTAATGACACCTGCCACCACCCGCAGCTGTTTGTGGACATTCACTTGTAATCGCACATGCTACGATTACCTGCAGACAAAAATAAAAAAAAATAGATGCAAACAGTTAGTGTCTATGCATTTATTTAATCAAAAACTAATCACAGTGCTCCAACATCTAATTAGGATGAACGCTAGGATGTACAAAACCTATTAAGACAATAAAAAAGTTGCAATAACCACTCATTTAAATTCAGTCAGCTGCATGTCTGTTTACTGTTTGCAGATCCCTTTGTAATTAATGTGACAAATCCAGATTTGCAATCAATACTATGTGATCAGGATGCTCTGACATTTGGTGATGTCAGATAACTGGATTCGTGAGTCAGGTTTGGTAACCAGCCAGATTTTTTTTATACTTCTTCCTCCTGGCACACATGTTATAACATCACAGAACGATGTAAGGACATCAGCCGCCTCTTTTCCTACACACAGCATATTAAAGGCGACACATATGCCTCGTATAACGCTCCATCCATGCAGCCACATTCATCTGTTTGAAAACTCGTCTCATTACTGCAGCAGGATGAGAGGCGGAGTTGTGACAGCGTTGTGGGGAGTGTAGTTCACGGGGAGCTCTATCCACTTCTATGTCTACCCATCGCGGACTACATCTCCCATGAATCTGTGCGCCGTGCACGCTGCGAGCCTTCTGCTGTTTCTGCCGTTCGGTGGTATTTTAGCGCAGCCAAGCGACCGTTTGGACTAGCAGTAACAATCCGCAGGCATGTGCAACTCCTTCCACCAGGATAAATCTATTGCACTTGCTTGTAGGGAATAAAGAATGGTCTTAGCAACCTGCAAAGAATTATCTAGGCACAAACACATAGAAAACTGCCTTCTTTTGCAAACTCCTGGGATTTTCCTTGGCTGTATATATTGGGATGGTGAGTGCTGGAGGTTGAGCTCAGAGCTGGAAGGAGAAGTTTGCTGGCTATTGGAGGTGTGAGGAGCTGCAAGGTGATGATCAGTGGACAAGCCCTTGAAGTGGCTGATGTTTGTTAGCCCGGCTAATGTTGGTTGGAGCCACCCAGGCGTCCAGTGAGAGAGAAGCTCAGAAGAAGTTTTGTAGAGGAGAGAATGAGGTTATTGCTGGGATTGTGTGCGCTCTGCTGGTGATCACACGTCTACAGAGGAAGCTTTCTTCTCTCTCCCAGGACTTGGCTGGTGAGTGCACAGCTCCAGCTCCTTCTTCTCCCCCTCCTTTGACTCCCCTGCCAGTGATGTGCAGGCTGAGTTGGTGGTGCCTGGTGCTAAGCAGGGTCTGCCTGCTCATTCCCTGTGCCCTGGTCCTAGCCAGGGTGCCCGGCTCTTCCTCGCACCCCCAGCCCTGCCAGATCCTCAAGAGGATCGGGCACACTGTACGGATCGGGGCTGTCCAGCTGCAGCCCTGGAGGACAAGGGGCATCACCAGTCAATACACCAGACCGTGGCCTGAAAATGACACCGGGCTGCAGAAGACTGCCACGGTCCGTGACCAAGATGCAGATGAGGCGGAGGGGACAGAGCGCTCCAGGGATGGAGGCAAACACGAACTGCGTGGCCCTACTTTGGAAAGAAAGTCAAGCCCCGGTCCAAGGAGTATTATTGGCTACAGAGGAGGAGATGAGTTGCTCTTTCCCAGGGAAGCGCTGCTATTGGCAGTGGATCACCTCAATCGGGTGCCAGGTCTCTTGCCGTATAATCTGTCACTGGAAGTGGTGATGGCCATAGAAGCTGGGCTGGGGGACCTGCCCGCCTTCCCGTTGTCTTCGTCCAGTTCCTCATGGAGTAGTGACCCCGTCTCCTTCCTGCAGAGTGTCTGCCACACCGTCGTGGTCCAAGGAGTCAGCGCGATCATTGCGTTCCCCCAAAACAAAGGGGAGATGCTGGAGTTGGAGTTTATCTCATCCGCACTACAAATACCTGTTGTCAGCATCGTGAGAAGCGAGTTTACCCGAAAATCCGAGGTAAGCGAAGGGATCCTTTTTATTATTTTACATCAGGGGTACTTAAGTCCTAAAACTTTTGCTGTGTTCGTGTATACTGGTGTGGTATACTGGAATGGGAATGGGCTCATATGTGGATTCCCTAATAGGCGCTGCCAGTGCTTTCAGCACCATGGACAGCGCACCGGCGTCTACAGGGGACCTCACCTGCCGCTAGCTGCGCTCTACTTACTCTATATCACCAGCTTCCCTCTGCTTTCTGTAGTCCCACGGGGTATAGAGCCTTTGTTACCATTTCTCTAGGTTTATAGATCAGAAATAATACCCTTTTGGCAGTTTTTTAATGACAAAGTTTGGCTTGATTGCTCCTGGTGGAAAGCACACACGTTTCCTGCACACATAAGTTTTTTTTTGCATGTGTATGCACTTAGCATATCTGATAAATGGATGTATCAATCCCCCTGCCACAAAAGTACACATTGACCATTAAAGTTATCCTGTCATTAAAGCAGTATGGAAGCTGGCAATTCTGAATATGCTAATTGGTTGGCTGTAGAGTCTCCAAAGGGAATTGATCAAAACTGGAGCAGACAAAATCTGGAGCAGCTGTCTGGCAAGCAATCAGCTTCTCTCTTTCATTTTCAAATCTTAACTGGACAAATTGAAGAGGGAAGCTGGTTGCTGTGCACAGCTGCTCCAGGTTTTGTCTGCTCCAGTTTTGATCAATTCCCCCTTGGGGTATTAAAGAAGAATGTGTGTGTGTGTATTGTGCATAGTAGTTAGGGACCTTAGATTGTAAGCTCCTTGAGGCCAGGGACTGATGATAATGAATGGTTTTTAAAAGTGTTACATAAACTGACAGCGCTATAAATCCCTGCAATAAATAAATAAATGTATTATATAAGTTAGGTTTAGGGAGGGGTTTGGTTCATGTTATTGTATAGTTTTCTAGGTTAGCTCATGTTAAGGATTAGGTTCAGGGCTTATGTTCAGGTTAAAGGAGAGCTGCCTAGATGCCATACTGACTCTCTTCCTTTACAGAAGAACTCCAGGTAAAAAAATGTATTAACTCTTGCAATGGGGCTACTCCCGCACTGTAAGAGTTAAGTGCTCATTTTGGTCTAGGGAGGAAAATAACAAAGGTATGCTTACCTGTGATACCTGAGCCTGTGATAGCGCTCCCTCGTGCCTGTCTCCTTCTTTGCTGCAGTGATGGTATGTCCCTCAGCATCCTCACATCCTATACTATGTATAGAACATGATGACTCAGGGTGCTTAGACCACTGCAGGGAAGGGGGGCAAGGCTGTAAGGACTGGTATAAGATCAAGCTGGCTCGGAGGATCGGGTGAGCATAATTTATTTTTATTTTCCCCCGCAGACCAAAATGAGCACTTAACCCTTGCAGTGCAGGGGTAGCCCCATTGCAAGGGTTAATAAATATTTTGCATGGAGTTCTTCTTTAAAGGAGGAGAGTCAGTATGGCATCCAGACAGCTTTAGTGGGAGAAGCTACTATGCCAGCTCTCCTTTAACCTGAACGTAAGCCCTGAAACTAATTCTTAACATGAGCTTATTCTAGAAAACTATACAATAACATGAACCAAATCCATCCCTAAACCTAACTTATATAATGGGGGGAATGCCTCAATACTGGAGCAGACAAAATCTGGAGCAGCTGTGCATAGCAACCAATCAGCTTCTCTCTTCAGTCTGTTCAGTTAGGATTTGAAAATGAAAGAGAGAAGCTGCTTGGCTGCCATGCACAGCTGCTCCAGATTTTGTCTGCTCCAGTTTTGATCAATTCCCTTCAATGTATTGTATTTATTTATTGCAGGGATCTATGGTGCTGTCAGTTTATATAGCACTTTTAAATACCATTCATTCACATCAACCCCTGGCCTCAAGGAGCTTACAATCTAAGGTCCCATACTCATATGCAGACATACTAGGGTCATTTTAGAAAGGAGCCAATTAACCTACCAGCATGTTTTTGGAGTGTTGGAAGAAACCAGAGTACCCAGAGGAAAGCCACAGAAGCACAAAGAGAACATGCAAACTCCTTGCAGACAGGGCTGACCAGGGTTTAAACTGATGACCCCTGTGCTGCAAGGCAGACGTGCTAACCATTGACCCCCCTCCCCAATTGACTCTTAACCTCAACTAAGCATTTATCTCAGGCAGCATTTATCCCATTCCATCAATACACACTATATTATCATAAAGATAAGCATTATTATGGCGATGCTAGCGGCAAAAATACCATCATGTTAAACATGTCATGTGATAAAATCTTGGCTCCTGTTTACAATTCCATCAATTATGGGTGGCAAGACCCCTGAACCTAATCTGTGCACTAAAAACATTTAATAACGGCATGTCCACCTCTCCCAAAAAAAAATAATTTCGTTTTTGCATAAGTACTGGTTAGATAAAATAATCTATTGTCTTATGTCTCGGGGAGTCTAGAAATCCGAAACTGATTTCTCATGTTGTCCTGGCTCCTTTGGTGATTTAAAACTGATTTCACTTACCCTGCAGGATTTTTTCTATTTTTTTGGGAGTGGGGTGTGTAGCAGAAGAAATGAGACCCCCCCTCTTTTTGCAGGAGGAGCGACTTGAAATTTTGGAAAGGATAAATGAGAAATAAGGCAAGGAGGTCTTAACATGGAAGCTCCCAAAAGAAAAAAAGAGCAAATCAAGCTAAAAAACTGAATAATTCTTCTTCTTATCTTTTTGTTATAATAGTTGTGAATTACCAAATATTTCCAAATAATTCTTCTTCATTGGTTCCTATTATCATATTTGGTGAATTACCCAGTTATTTCCTTTTCCCCAACTTAGAGATGCTTGGATTTGAGAGTTCTGAGCAGAAGCCCAGTGTGCTCAGTTCTTTTACCTCCAATCCTGAAGGCTAGGCCTAATCTTTCTCTGTCTGCACACACACACCCTTTAAAAAAGCGAGTACGGTAGGTTTCCCAAATTGAAATATTCTTGTCAGTGAGCTATTAAATAGCCCACCCTTTTCTGTGCTATTAAGTTGCCTAGTGATATTTTGTAGAAGTAAGTTTACAAAGGGCCCCTGATAAATCCTTGTTTCCAGTACTTGTCCAGAAGGGTTTTATACGATGCTGGAGGAATTGATTTCATCTGGCTGGTGATGGCTAATTAAGTTTTATCTACAGTGTGTGCTTTCAGTCTTCTCAACAAACCAGATGCACGATGCTTAAGGAGAGTGGCTAGAAAACAGGTGCCAGTAGCATAAAGCACAGAATGCATTGTGCTTCATATAATTTCTGTGTAATATGCTATCATAAAAATCATAAGAGTAAACAACCCCCTGTCATTATAGTTCATCATCTCTCTTGTTATGGTACAGTACCATCCTACTCTAATTAATGAGCGTAACAGTTAATTGCTCATGCCACCAAGCAGGTATTCTAGAATCATTTTTTAGTGCACAGAGGGTGTTTTTGTTATTGTAATGTTTCACTCAATTTAAAATAGATCTATACATACTGATTTACTAACTCAACCCCTATTAAACTTTTTAGAGAATAATTTTATCAGATGTCTCTCCCATATTTTTACACAGGTTATTAGATGTCTCCAATCACTTTGTCCCACTATTACTAAATAACATACTCCTTATCTTGCATTATACGTATTCCAATAAATATGCCACTTATTAGCTAAGAAAAAATGTTTTAGATTCACCTACCGAGCCATTTATGTACTAAACCTTACATTTGAAGACAATAGTTATCTGCTCAGATATCACATTACCAGGGCTGCAGAATGATGCAATTGTATATAATGCACATAGGTCTGTATACTCTTTATAGTTCATATATGGTTTTATTGTGCCCTGCATGATGGATTGCCAAATCAATAGCTAATTGCCTTCCTGCATCTACGGTGTTCCGGCCCAGTGTGCCTGTGTAGGACCAGCAGAACTGTAGACAGACTTAGGGAATTCAAGTATTAACATATTCCTAACAAACAGTAAATGAGCTTTAAAACAAAACCCTTAATGGCCTCTGTAGCTGCAGGCACTGTAGAGTAATTAATCATCAAAGTTCACCAAAGAAGCACAGAAATCATTATCTTTCAGCAGCAGAGAAAGATACGGGGCCTGTTCCTTACCAGAACTATCTGGTATTAAAAGACTATTAAGCTTAGCCTAGTCCTAGAAGGTTTAGAGCCCTTTTCAAGTTTTTATTGCGGTCTTTGTCCTAACAGGTAGAATCACCTCTTTATTTCACCGAATGAGCCTTGTCACCAAAACATAATGTGAGAGAAAAATCACAAAATGTTGAGTTGTCACCAGAACAAGAGGCAAGGGAAACTCTGTAAATGGGGACACCTATCCCTGTGACCACTCTCTAAGATGGGAATTCTGTTCAGTTATGAGAGATTTATTATTATAATATTCACAAGTACAGGAAGTGAAGGGAAATCTCCCCAGCGGGGCACAGGTAGCAAAAATAAGTTGGTAGAGTTTTCATCCTTCCCTACACTAATCTCACACAAAACATGTAAAGGAGGTGCCCTCCTCTCTCCTTACACTGTCGGGCTCTCGGTCCGTGATCGAGTGCCCGACAATCCATAGGGGGTGACACCAAAATGACTATGAGTCATTTTGGTGTCACCCCTCCAGTGGTGGCACCGGGTGCGGGCCACACCCCCTTGTGACGCCACTGCCCTGAGTTCTGCTATAAGAAAAGTAAAAGACAAAGTATAACGCTGAATAACTCTTGCCATAATTAGGGAAGGCAAAAAATATTCCCATATTTAAATACAAATCAATGTGATACATATTTCAATTCCTTACTTGTATTTCAGTGTTTGCAAAATCATGAGGGGAAGGTGGACTCCAAGCAGCATATTTGTTGTTAAACTAATATGTCTGTGTCCAGTTTTTTAGGGATTTAACTAGATAGCTTCATAAAAGGACTAACAAAAGTCTTAAATTGTAGACCCAATTTCATTGGTTCCAAAAATAGAAAATAAAGCAGATTTTTACAAGAAAATTAAACACTGGATATATGTTTTTTTAGATCTACAGTACAGCTTGTTTAACTCCTAATCCTAAGTACCAAGCTATTTTATTCTTATTCTTCAAAAACACAAATAGTATCACCCTCAAGACATGTATTTACAGATGACTTGCTGCTGACCAGGCATTGGTATCTCAGACCATGTTGCAGATCAATAAGCACATAGACATGGTTAGAGCTTTATCTTGCTATTTTCTTATTGTCAAAGTAGTATATATATATATATATATATTGTTTTCTTTAACAAAATGCAATCTAAATATTTGACTCATCAATATAGCCACCTTTTGCAGGCAGTACAGCCGAGCACATGATTTGAAGCCTACTGTATTGTATTTTTTTCTTCTAAGGTAGCTCTGACACACCCTGGAGGTATGTTTTGGGTCATTATCTTGCTGTAGGATGATCCCCTGACCTACTAGGTATACATCAGTTGGTATTGCATGGCGCTGCAAAATGCTTTGGTAGTAGTTTTGGTTCAGGGTGCTACTCACTTTGTGCAAGTCCCCAAATCTGGAGCCAGCAAAAGTGCCCCCGACCATCACACTTCTTCCTCCATGTTTGACAGTTGGTGTCACACATAGAGGAACCATCCTTTTGCCTACTCAATGGAGTACAACAACCTTGCGTGATGAGCTGAAGATCTAAAATGTTGCTTCATCGTTTCATAAGACCTTTTTCCAGTCTTCAGTTGTCCACTGGCAGTGCTTCATTGCCCAGGCAAGTCTCTTTTTCTTATTTTTCCATCTTAGCAATGGCTTTTTTATTGCCACTCAACCGCAAACCTGCAGCTTGAGGTCTTCTCTTGACAGTTGAAAGTGAGAGTTGCTCACTTCGATCAGTGTTAAGCTGTGCTTGAAGCTGTTGTCCTCTGAGCCGTCTGTCATGCAAGCTGTTGACTCTCAGAAACTTGTCCTCTGATTTACTGCCAGACATCTTCCTGTCTGAGTTTGGTCCAGCTTCCAAGTGCCTTTTGATGGTGTAGGAAACTGTACTCACTGACACCTTGGCTTTCTTTGCAGTTTACTGCTTACCTTTGTACCATTTCAGGTTATTCACTTGACTTGAATTGCTTACACTTCAATAAAAACTGGAAACATGGGGATGTTCTACAACTTTTGATTGGTAATATATATATATAATATACCTTAATGTATAATATACCTTGACTTATTATATAATTTAAAGTGTCAGTCATCTCTAACAGTTGAGGTTGCATTTTTGGTTGGATGTTGGGAAGGTAACTATTTCTTTATGGAATTTCCTGAGAAATCCAAGAATGCACACCCTTTTAGAATTCTAAAATCCAACAGTGAGAGTGATATTTCCTCATAATGTCTGTGACAGGTGAGTGAACCTGTCTGAGAGTTGAAAGCAAACCTATGTTTTGTCCTGAATAGGTTTTCTTTAATTACCTAGATAACCCCAACATATGGTTAGCTTTTATTTGTTATCCTGTTGCTCTGTTAGGAGCAGGGATCTGAAGTAAATATCCAGTACTACCAGTTATGTAGGAGCATGTGACTCACTACTTGTTACTGTGCTGATTGGTCCAATGCTGTGACATACAGGGGCGGACTGACCGGACTGACCCATCGGGCAGACGGGCGCTGCCCGAGGGCCCGCCACCAGCACGGGGCCCGTGGTCAGGCATCTGTCCTGTACCAGGCGGCAATTCCGCCGCAGCCTCCGCACCGCAACCCCCCCTCCGTCAGAGAGGAGAAAAGCAGCGCGACGGGTCCTCTGGCGTGGCTTCTCCCTCTAGTGCTGGCGGAACTACTTCCGCCTCTTCCTATGTCCTCCCCTGCAGAGAGAGGAGAGAGCGCGCCCGACCGACCGGCGTGTGGTGGAGACTGGAGGGCAGCCAGCGACGCCGCAGCAGCCTTCAGTGGCATTGGAGGAGGCTGATACCGGCGGAGGGATACAGGGAGTTCAGGTTAGTGAAGCCCTCTTCTTTTATTTTTTCTTTAACATTTAATTTATTTCTGAAGTTTTTTTTTTAACAGCATTGCAGTGGAACAGAACGCAGGCAATATATCCGATCGCACTACAGGAGGTGGCTGCAGTGCCTTTGACTTCAATGCACCGCAACGCCCCCTCCCACCCCTGAACGCAGCGGGAAGATTTGTGAGTGATTGCGGTGCGTTCCAGCAGCTACCGCTCTGGAAAGCACCGTCATTTGTGTGAACAAGCCCTAAGGGCCCAGTCCCACCATAAGGAGTGCGTTCAGCCTCTGGAATGCAACCCGGTGGCTCACTTTGTTTTGGGGCAGGAGGGGGCGTGGTGGTGCATTGAACTCAATGGTACTGAAGCCTCGCCCCCCGCCTGCAGTGCGATCGCGGCACCAGAATGCGTAACACATTAGTGCCTGCGTTTTCCGGTCCAGTGCGATCTGCAAAAATGCTGCATGCACTATTTTGTGCAGATTGTACTGGACCAGAACGCGGGCACTAATGTGTCACACGTTTGGGTGCCGGAGATCGCACTTGAGCCGGCCGGGTTGGTGACGGATCATATACGCGATCTAAGGCCCCCAGGACACGGTGACACGGCCGCTTCTAAACAGACATCTGGGTACAATTTACAGTGTTTATGGAAAGTATTTACCCCCCTCCCTCCGGCAGTTTCAGTGATCCTTTTTTTTTTTTTTTTTCATCATGCATTTTTCTATTTTAAAAGCACCCCTCGTTATAAAATACTTCTGACCTCTGCACTCTGCGTTCCTTACTTCTGACTTCTCTCTGTGCGTTCCTTACATCCGACCTCTGCACTCTGTGCGTTCCTTACATCTGAATTTGAGTGAAGTTATTATTTTATGAAAATCTGGTGTGTTTGTTGTTG
>NW_017307096.1:481302-499700 GCF_000935625.1 Nanorana parkeri
GTTTTGTGGTTTGCTTAGATGCTATTATCATTATTTAGAATAGAGGTGCACAACCTTTAAATGATAGCAGCCAGATTGTCTGTAAGCTATTTTTGGAACCCCTGTTGTCAATTTCAATTATTCTGAGATACTAATAACAGTTGGTTTCAAATAAGTATTTTATATCTAATGCTGTTCTGGGACCTCATTTAAGGCCCTATACATCATTAATGAAGATGCTTTTGCATATTTCTAATGGGCATATTTACATAATATATATTTTTAGATATAAGGCAATTTAAAGAGCTTACAATGTGAAAAATGCAGTACATTTAAGCAGCTAATCAAATGCCACAGTACTGTAGTCAGTGGAAGATTGTTACTGTCCTCTGTACAATGATATTTTGTTTACTGAAACAGCTAATAGGCTTTATGATGAATATTCCTCCTTGCATATAACAGTTCAATGCATTTTAACTATGGCTTTCATGTCTGGAAGTACAAGGTCTTCTGACTTTCAATACACAAAGCTTACACTAACGCTGACACATGAATGAAGTTCATTCTTGTCATTTCCACTGCATGGTTCCTTTGCAGCAGCCCTTGACAGCTGTAGTGGCCCTACACTCCTGAATACAAATGCAAACTTTGAAAATATAATAATATAAGTAGAACGCTGGGCAAGCAACTTGATAACCAGTTAAATTCACATTTCTTTATTATGTTACCTACCAAATGATCTGGTGTTTCTGTTCATCTGGTCTTGTGATTCATACGTCTCTGCCACACTGCATATCTAGGAAGATCACTCTTGTTATTTCCTGCTTCATCTTTATTGCTATTGAAATCAATTTCCAACTTATTGAACAGGTTATTGTAGTTATGATCTAATGAGCAGACTAGAGGTGAGATAGGAATCTGCATTGATGAACCAGGAAATAAGTGTGTCACCTGCCTAGCTTTGCATTGTGAGAGTGATTAAAGGGTATAGATGGTCAGAAACTAAAAATAAATATGCTTTTCTATATTGAATTTCCGTAAGTTCTATCCCACTCCTAATAACCATATCAGTCTTGAAGTTTGTAAACTTAATGAAGATGCTTATAGGATGTACTGCCTCTATGCACTGACACAATTTCACTCAGCCCTGTGAATATGAACTTCCTTGTATCACTACTCTCACAGAGCCTGCTGTCTGAACTAAAACTTAACATCTGAACAATGTAACATTATCATTGCTTGCTGGAAGCAATGCATGATGGGACATCTAGTCTTGAGAAATCAAGACTGCATCACATCAAGCACCAGAGAAAAGTGATGCAAAGCATACTGGGAATCCACGAAGTTGATGAAACAGAAGACAGCACTACATAAAATTAATTTTTTCATTGCATTATCAAAACAACTCTAGTATGTATTTCTATTACAATGCTGATGTTTTAATAGGATAGCATATGGTGTGATTTTGGAAACTTCTTTAAAGTTAAAGACAAGTTGCACACAACTACAACAGTGCAAATGCTTTGGCAGGTAAAACAAAACTCTATCTACTATACATCAGAAAAGCTGCTCAGTATATTTCCAGATCTTCACACTGTATGATTCTCACTGTCTGTTGTGCTGAAAAAGGAAACTGCACATCACATCATGGGGAAATAAGTTGGAGTCTTTAAAATGATACTTGTACTTTTGTCTCTGGAACAATTATTTGCATACATATCAGTGCTACAACGCACAACACTTTGCTGTCAGCAATTGCTAGCTTCTGGGTTATTGCTGTGTCCTTCAGAACTGACAATGCCTTAGTCACTCTATTCCTTTGACAGCCAGGAAATTACATGCCCACAGCTGCTGTTCGGTAAAAGCAGCTAATCAGAGGTTGGTAGCATTGAGACAGGCCCAATGCTTCTTGGCTACTATACCAGTAATGGAGTAACTGCTGTGCACTGCAGGGGAAAGAATTGGAAAACAAACTCAAGGAAACCTATCTCTAAGCAACACAAAAAGTAGTAACCAAGGGTGGTCAGATCATGTTCTGAAAATGTAGAGAATAGACCATGAATAGAACCTTTGCTACATGGAGACGTTTGTGGGCTTCATGCCCTGTTCAGTTTATAGTTTGCCCACCCAAACACTGTCCCTGTGCGATAGATCAGTGTCTCCTAAAGCAGAGTATCAGCATGAAAACCAGGCAACTAGCATTTTAAGAAGGATTGCCATGTTTATCTTATGACTGGTTTCTTTTAGGACACAAGTTACATTTTTATCATTAGGTAAAAAAAGACAATTGGGAGACATTAGTGAAGTTTGTTTTTAATCCTCTAGTCAACCCAATGACATCCAGGCACAATCCATTCACAGAAGAGTCAACTAAAGGTGCCCATACACTGCTCGATTCTCGTACGAGAATCGGGCGAAATCCCGCGATCGTACGAGAATCGAGCAGTGTGAACTAAGACGTGCAAGGGCTTTCAAGAAGCATACGGCCATCGCAAGACAAAAATCTTGTGATGGTCGTAAGGTGTATGGACACCTTAAGAATGACTATCAAATCCCATATTCCTTTGAAGTCCCTGTTATGTATTTAACAAATCAACCCCCAAGCAACACCTGTTTACAGAACTCAACAAACTCATGAGACAGAAAAGATCTATATATACCAACTTTTATATATAGCCATGATATATGATATGTACACAAATAATTATTTATCGTAAAATAAACAAAAGAAGAGTCAACTAACCTATCTTGTGTCAGCGAGTGTTTCGCTGTTAATTTGTATGGGGTTTTTCCAGGTGTATTCACCTATCTAGAGTTGCCTGCATGCTTTGCCTTTCCAATGCACATTCAGGAACACTTACATGGTGTTGAATGGATAGGGTAAATGCAAGTAAGGATTTTAATGGAAAATACATCTTCATTTGTAGGGCAACATATGTGCTACAAATGCAGTAGCAACTGCAACAGGGCTTCCATAGTAAACAATGAATGAATCAATGATAAAATATTGATTCAACTCCTTCAGGCCTTGTCTTAGAAAGTATAAGCCAAGTAGCTGTAACATTCGTAGTATTCTAATTACAAATGTACCTATGACGAAAAAAATGAAGGGGCAATTTATATGTGGGCAGCCAGTAAGCCAATATCTATACTGAATTGTTGAATGGGCAACTGACAGCAAATGATCGGTGAACAAATCAGTCAGCACTTTATAATATACCCCTTAGCATTGGGCAGATGAGTGATGAGTGATATATCCTTTGGGATCCTGACGGTGGCTTCTCCTAGGACATACAAGGACCAGACAAGAAGGTAAGCATAGTTTACACACAATTTTTACTTCTCATTTCATCTTAAAGGAAAACTATGAGGTGAGTGCTTTTCACTCAGCTCATAGTTCTAGCCGACCTGTGACAATGAGACTGTCACAGGTCTGCTTAGTAGATCAGGAGGTGAGCGAACACATACCAGCGTTCGCTCACCTCTCGATCCTGTCATGGCTCTCCGCCGTGACAGGGGAGGGGCTGGATTCCCCCCCGGATCCGCCAGCGCTGACTGCCGGAACGGACGGGGGAGGGGGCGGGTACAGCTGGCTCTGCCTCTAGATAGGCAGAGCCAGCTGTCAGTCACACAGCTGGGCGGATCCAGACATAATTGTCGGGATCCGCTTCAGCTGCGGCATCTCAGTATACCGCGAGCTTTAGCTCGCGGTATACTAAGCCTAGGGTGACGGGAGGACGCTAGTTTGTGTCCTCCCGTTATCCTAAGGAGAACTATGGGGAAAAGACTTAACCCCATAGTTCTCCTTTAAACAGAGATGCCTGCAATTGCATAGATGCTCTATAAAGATTAGTGTACTGAAAAAAAGTACAGGAGAGCTGTACTGAGAGAAATGTGTGTGCTGTCATTGCTAACACCCTTCTAAAATTACTAGTTGTCAAGCTTTCTATGGCTTTAGTACTTTTAGGTCATTAACACAACAAGTATGCAGAATGACTTATAACTCCGGATATGTATATCATAGCATGTTTTAACGGAGGTGTGCATGTTGGCAACCCATTACATTGACTCCATTAAAGCCCAATTGAGCCTTCAGATTAAATTAGCTAAATACATTCCAGGTGCATCAAAACAAAAACTGTAAAAAGTCTTACAAAGACCCCTTTCTCCCAGGATGTCCAATCAGATCCACCTGGTAGTTTTTCAGGCAGACTTGATCAGAAGCGCAATGTTATGGTGCCCATACACCTTACGATTATCGGACGATTTTTGTAAGTGATCTACTTTTCGTCCGTTAATCGTATGTGTGCATTGCAGTGTCCGACCGACATTACTGTACAATTGTACGACTTTTGACGGTCAAGCAACTTTGCTAGATCGTACGATTTTCATAAGGTTGCTGGCGTTTCCGTCCGTCAAAAGTCGTACGATCTACACTGCACTTGCGCTAACGAAAATACGGCAAATCAATTACTGCATTTTGTCCAGGTGCTTTTCGTTAATTGCGGCTAAATTAATCTTGCGATCATCGGGGCAGGATAGGGCTGCCGTACGAAAATCGTACAACTATTCGATCATCGGACGAAAAGTTTCGTCCGATAATCGTAAGGTGTATGGGCACCTTTAGTCTGTAGGTCAGCTGATGTAAATGGTATTGCATCCATTTAAATCTGATTACGTATGAGTCTAGGTCCCCAAAAAAATGGAAGAGAGTGGACCTAAACATGTTGGATCAAAGGTAAAAGGATGTAAATGGACGCACGTATGTTTAAATCTGCTTGCCCTAACATAGGTCTATTTAGTTCATTTTGAGGATGGAGGAAAAAACTGAAGGAACACAGAAGTCACAAAAGTGCATGGATTTCCTGCTGATCGGAGCACACGGGCACCCATGTGAAAGTGGCCTTAGGAAGCGGCCATAGTCTGAGTATAAAAGCCTATCCCCTGCCAGACCCTTCCTCTCTGTGGGGAAGCAGTGGTCTCACAGCAGATGTTTGGGTTTAAGGTTTTCTTTAAAGGAGGGCACATTCATAACTGGATTTCTGGTTCAAGCCTTTAATTGTTTGCCTTTTTCTTCCGTGCCAGTCTGTCTTTTACACCTAAACACATGCACGTGATCATTGATTTAAGAAAAATATTTTTATTATGCTGAATTTCATGGAGAACGTCTCCCCACTGTCTCTCCTCAGGCAACATCTATAGTAAGGAAGGACAGTTTGATGCTATTTATGTGCAAATAAAGCAATGTTCATGATATGCACACACACAGCCTTTCACAAATATCCTTCACTGCTGGCATTGGTTGCATGATCATTCAGACAACAGCTTGATTACAATTCTTAAATGAATCCAGTATTCACAGGCTCAGTTTCCCAACAACTTTATTCTTCAAACACTAAAGTGAGGAAACTACTTTCTGAAGAAAGATGAAAATAGGTGTGCAAGTAATGTGAGCAGAAAATGAAAGGAACTGTGTAATAAGAAACTGAGCTGAAAAGATGATGAAAAATTACAGGCTTACAAAATGGATATAAGACAGTGAATAGCTTTCATTTATCCTTTTATTCTGGTTGCAGCTGATCTTCCAAATAATGGATGAAAATAAAAGGGGCATGTCATGCATTACAACATACAAAATGTAGGAAAACAGTGCAAATACTGCAATTTATATACAGAGAAAAAATAAATGTAAAAGTTTGTATGAACTGAGGCAAAACCGCATACATATCCATACATTTTTATACGTACATTAATTCATAGTAGCTAGCTACTATTTTGTTATTTCTCTGACTGTTCTCAGTCAGAGAAATAACACCTGTTCACCTGTTCTCAGGTGGAATTTTATTAATTGTTAAGGGTTTCTGCACATTATTAATAGCATTATGCACCGCCCTAAACAAAGACATCAAAAACTCTTGCCAAACATATAATTAAACAGTTTAAAGACATATGGGAATATGTACCTTCTGAAATATTTGTAAGGGCCTGTGTTAATGGGCTATGGGCTTGTGTTTATGGCATCAGTTTGACTTCAGCTTGAGACGCTTCTAAAATCATTCAGAGTTCATGAACAGGTATGTTTGACCTGTAGTTGATCTTCTTCAGGCCTATACAGTAGGGCTGTTACTGATTACAATTTTCGTGTTCGATTAATCAAAAATTTTTTTAAGCGATTAATCGATTAATTTCGATTAATTATAACGCACATACAGATCCAACTACATTGGCCTATACACATATAGCACAGCAATGAAGTAATAAAATGAACTAATATCACACTAATCCAGCACGTTATTAATCTCACGTGCCCCACTCAATATGGCCGCCGCTTGAGTGGGGCAACTCAGAATAATAACGTGCTGGATTAGTGTGATCCTAGTTCATTTTATTACTTCATTGCTGTGCTGTATGTGTATAGGCCAATGCCTTGGCTGGCGCTCGTGCAGAAAGTTTCAAAAAAAATGTAATCGATCAAAAAGATTAACGATTAATGGAGAAATTAATCGTTAATTTGCACAGCCCTACTATACAGGAATGCAAACCCAGCTTAAAGCAAACAAAAGGCCAAAAGGCTAATTGTTTAATCCGAGATACGGATCCGCTGCTGCTGATGCATTACAATACACAGTTACACACACAGGCAGGAAATACAAAATTCCGTTGACGTATTTTCGTTCCGTTACGAACATTCGTTATATTAAAGTTAAAAAGATACTTTCCTGTCCATTCAATAAAAACAGTCAAGTGTAGGGGAATACCTAAGCAGTGCATCTTGAGGTGTTCAGTGACCTGAAACATCCTCAAAGCTTTTGTAAACCTACCCCTTTCTGCTCCTAGGGGGTCAACATTTTTTTAAATAAGATTTGTACAAGTTTTAGTCAGTATTTACTAGGGATGTCCCGATACCACTTTTTCAAGACCAAGTACAAGTACCTCCCCTCATGTACTTGCCGATACCAATTACCGATACTTTTTCTTAAAGGGACATGCAGGCTAATGATTTTAGGCCAATTTCTTAATGATTATGAAGAACTTTTATTTAAGACTGTTTTAGAACAATAAAACATTTGTATTTGCTTTCACACAGCTGTTGTGAAACTACAAATCCAATCATACATGTGCCTCTGGGATCATTTAACCTATGCATGTTAGCAGGGGAGAAATGTAACTATTACTGCAGTGTACTGGAAGTGTGTGCTATGGATCATTTAACCTAGTACACACTTCCAGTACACTGCAGTAATAGAGTTACAATTATCCCCTGCTAACATGAATAGGTTAAATGATCCATAATACAACTACATGTTATGTACTATGGATCATGATTTAACCTATTCATGTTAGCAGGGGAGAATTGTAACTCTATTGCTGTAGTGTAGTGGAGGTGTGTGCTGTATATATGTACTACATATACGGTACACACTGCAGCAATAGATTTACAATTTTCCTCGACTAACATGAATGGGTTAAATGATCCGTAGTACAATTACATGTTATGTACTATTATGTACTAGGGATCATTTAATCCATTCATATTAACAGGGGATAATAGTAAATCTATTGCTGCAGTGTGTACTCTATATGTAGCACATATAGAGTACACACTGCAGACAATAATTTACTATTTTCCCCTGCTAATACAATAAATCGTTCTTATGAGGGACCCCAGGCCCTCACTCACTGTTAGTTGCCTCGCTGGTGAGGTCGCACCGTGCGGGAGAGCAGCGAAGAGTCGACGCTGGTCTGGTAGGAGGAGCTCCAAGTGGGGTCCTAATTTAGCTGGCCTGCGACTGCCCACAGGTCCTATGGGCAGTCGCCGGTGTTCTGTCGACACTGAGAACTCATCGACCTTGCAAACCTCTGACGTCGCATCCGGGTACTGCCAGTAGGTCAGCTACACATAAGGACCTTCCGCGCCGTTGCCACTCACCGAGCCTTACACCCCCACACTGCACCTGCGTCCCTCACGGCCATTATCTTCTCCAACTACACACAGCTCCTGTCCAGTTCAACTACCATGCACTGCGCTTGCGTGCCCTTCTCGTCGAGTTCGCGAACTATACACTGCGTTTGTGCTGTCCATTTCAACTAAAATAAATAAAAACATAAATAAATAAACTTATATATTCAATAAATAAACCTCTTTAAAAATATATATGGTCAAAATGCCCTGTATCAGGCCCAATTCCGATGCTAGCATCGGTATCGGGACATCCCTAGTATTTACACATTTTTTCCAACTGCATTGAAGTAGGAAATGTTGGAACCTTGTTTAAAACTTGTGTGAAAACATTTATAAGTAGACCTCGAATTTATGAAACACGGGATTGTGGGAAGCTGATATCAAGACAGACTTAACCTCCCTGGCGGTAATCCCGAGCCAGACTCGGGGCTGCAGAGAAAAGTGACACTCACCTTGTCCCTGCGATCCCGCGGCGTCCTCTGCTGTACGCGACCCGAAAATGAAACTAAAAGCCGACATCTGACTTTTAGTTTCGTTTTCGAGCGTCACAGCCGGCGGGAAATTCAAAAGTGAAAAGTTGTAATATACACAGAATACACCATGCAAAACAATGTACCACTTTTGGTACAAAATTCCTGACATAATCATACCGCCAGGGAGGTTAATGTATCAGTATTTAAAATATATTTAATGATTTTTAAAAGAATGTACTGTATTGTACATTTCTAAAGGATTTTTTTTTTAAATACTGAACCATAGCTCTGCTTAAAAACTAACCAGATAGTACAGGAAAGCAGGGGATATGGTTAGACGCTGCCGCTGCCACTGCCACTGCAAAGTATACTTCTACTTGGTATATTTATCATTATATAATACAAAGATTATCTTTCAGGGATAAGCCAATTTCCAGCATTCATTCCACTTATCAGTGGAACCATGGCTCAATTCTTGCCAAGTCATGCCTTTAATAAAATTGAGTTAGTGCAAGAACAGTTTGTTCGTGCAATTTCATTTCTATGTAGACTAATATTGGTCACTTCAAGGCTCAGTTATAGGAAATGACTAAAATGCTGTTACTTAAACCAACAGATGTTGACTCTGTTAAATGTATATACTGTATTACTTCAGATTGCTGGGGAAATGCATAACAGAAGGTAAGGTACAGTATATCTTAATTAAAGTATATCTTCTTTATTCCAGTACGTATCCTATTAGGGAGGTTTTCATTCACATCTTGTCATAAGATACTGTACTCCTGAAAGTAAAGGACATTTTCTCAGGTATTATGTGAACAAGTTTTGCCGATTCAATTAATTTCGTAAACCCTTTACAGCAAATAATTAACTCTTGGTGATGTTTGCCAGCTTCGGATTCTTAAGATTACCCATTATGTTTAAGGCACAAGGAAGGGGAAGGCACCTGAGCCCCCAAAATGCGCTGGCTGTTCCATGTTGTTGTTTGTGAACAGATAACAATATTAAAAGTTTTTGGACTCTCAGGCTGTTTGGCGCTTTCATAAGACTTTATTACCGGAGCAAGTGTATGAAATAGACATATTCTGATGACAACTCAAAATTTTTGAGTTTTCTTACATTTTAATGCTGTTAATAATGGTCAAATGGACAAATAGAGAGTCTTCGGTTTGGTTCGGATATTTCGTTATTTCGGATCAGATCCGAAAATTCAATTCGTTTCGGATTTGGACAAAATCCAAATTTTTGTTAATTTTGGATGAGTTTATGAAAAACATATACAGATATTCATATTAAAGCTGATCCATATTTCCGAATTGCATTCAAGAGCTGCCAATCAGTATTTAAAATATATTTAATTAATGATTTTTAAAAGAATTTACTGTATTGTACATTTCTACATGTACATTGTACATGTACATTTAAATACTGAACCATAGCTCTGCTTAAAAACTAACCAGATAGTACAGGAAAGCAGGGGATATGGTTAGACGCTGCCGCTGCCACTGCCACTGCAAAGTATACTTCTACTTGGTATATTTATCATTATATAATACAAAGATTATCTTTCAGGGATAAGCCAATTTCCAGCATTCATTCCACTTATCAGTGGAACCATGGCTCAATTCTTGCCAAGTCATGCCTTTAATAAAATTGAGTTAGTGCAAGAACAGTTTGTTCGTGCAATTTCATTTCTATGTAGACTAATATTGGTCACTTCAAGGCTCAGTTATAGGAAATGACTAAAATGCTGTTACTTAAACCAACAGATGTTGACTCTGTTAAATGTATATACTGTATTACTTCAGATTGCTGGGGAAATGCATAACAGAAGGTAAGGTACAGTATATCTTAATTAAAGTATATCTTCTTTATTCCAGTACGTATCCTATTAGGGAGGTTTTCATTCACATCTTGTCATAAGATACTGTACTCCTGAAAGTAAAGGACATTTTCTCAGGTATTATGTGAACAAGTTTTGCCGATTCAATTAATTTCGTAAACCCTTTACAGCAAATAATTAACTCTTGGTGATGTTTGCCAGCTTCGGATTCTTAAGATTACCCATTATGTTTAAGGCACAAGGAAGGGGAAGGCACCTGAGCCCCCAAAATGCGCTGGCTGTTCCATGTTGTTGTTTGTGAACAGATAACAATATTAAAAGTTTTTGGACTCTCAGGCTGTTTGGCGCTTTCATAAGACTTTATTACCGGAGCAAGTGTATGAAATAGACATATTCTGATGACAACTCAAAATTTTTGAGTTTTCTTACATTTTAATGCTGTTAATAATGGTCAAATGGACAAATAGAGAGTCTTCGGTTTGGTTCGGATATTTCGTTATTTCGGATCAGATCCGAAAATTCAATTCGTTTCGGATTTGGACAAAATCCAAATTTTTGTTAATTTTGGATGAGTTTATGAAAAACATATACAGATATTCATATTAAAGCTGATCCATATTTCCGAATTGCATTCAAGAGCTGCCGAATGCCATTTGGGTCTGAGAGCCCCAGCTTTAGTATTATATGTAAATGGGTCCCAGACCCAAATGGCATTCGGGAGCTCCCGAATGCAACTCGGAAATTTGTATCACAAATGCCATTGGGGTCTAGGAGCCTCAGCTTTAGTATTATATGTATACACTGTATATGGCTCCCATGTTGCCATAACTAAAATTCTTGTTCAGACAATTTGAATGCATTAAACCAAAAAAACTTATCTGATTGGCCAGAAAAGTCACATGTCCGATTCAGTTTAGTTTTTGAACCAAATTCGGACGAGATCCGAAATTCGGAAACAGAAATTCAGATTCGGACACATTCAGATGCATTGGGATTCGCAAATTCGGATGTGTTCAAATGTCCACATTTTGGAAAATTCGTCTGAATTTTTATTTGGAACTAAACAAATCGCACATGTCTACTCCCCAGTGAAGACACAACAAGCAATAAAAACATGACAGGGGATTTAACTCTTCCCCCACTCTATACAAAACAAAACTACATGGCTTTAGATACAATTTTAAAAGCACTTTTAAAAAAATGCTGTAAAATTTCCAAAATTACATCTTTATGCTATGTATAACAGGAAGACTTTTGCATTTGAAAGACAAGCAGTGACTTGTCGAAATGTCATCCAATAAATGTATCTGTGTTGGTTCATTACATGACGTGTGAGTGCCTCTTCCACTGGCCCATTTATATTATTAAATATTATACCATCGATGTGTTTTGCACCATGTATTTGCAACAGAAATACCAATAAGGCATTGCTTAATCCCCTTCCACTGCTGTAGAAGCAGGAAACATAAACAAGTAACATATCCTTTGATGTGCTTTTATGTAAAACTTCCCTTCCACCTTTAATACATGGGGGGGAATTTATCAAAACCGGAGAAGATAAAAACTGTAGCAGCTGTGCATGGCAACCAATCAGCATCTCTGTTTCATTTTCAAATCCAAACTGAATGTGCACAGCTGGTCCAGTTTTTTTCTGTTCCAGGTTTGAGAAATTCCCCCAGTATGTTTTGACTCTTCCTTGTATGATCAAAAACATGGTACGCAGATAGATTAATAAAAAAAACCTGTACAGAGAATATCCATAGGCTGTCATTACTGAACTTTCCTTTTGAAAATGATAGTTTCCTTGCTGTTATACAGATTCTAAAGTTACAGAACTTTGTGAGGCAGTGACCTGGAATACAGATAAACAAATCTGACTTTGCTTATCTTACATCACTTGCTACATGTTTGTTCAGCATCAGTCACAGTATTTATGTTAGTCAAGCAACTAGCATTTTCAGAAGGATAGAAGTCTCCTTATTTCTCTTTGTACAGGTTTCTTTTTAAAAGGTGCCTCGTTATGTTATATAATGCCTGTGCAATACCCTCTCATTTACAGGGCAAAATTGTTCACAAAAGGGTGAAGAGTGTAGAAAAGGCAGGAGAAGTGAACAATCTAGGCCAAAATATCTGATTTAGAAAAAATTCTCCAATTCAGCTCACTTTCCAGTTCAGCTATGTTGTCCTAGATTGTTCACTTCTGTCTTCTCCAAACTATTCACCCTTTTGTGAATAACCCCTTAATATCAGTGCAAGAAGCATAATGTGCAATAATCCATTGGAAACCAGATGTTGGCAACATGGTTGAAAATAGCTTTCTGAACACGACCCTTTGCACTGACCTGTAGGGTAAACTGGCATCCAGTCAGCTGTCATCAGTTTAGTTCAATCAGAACAAATAATAACTAATTTTTGCTAAGTCAGTGTAGATTATTGCATGCCTTTGCTATTGCTCAGTGTTACTAATAAAGGCCAACATGTATAATTTCAGAGCCAAGCAGTCTTCTCAAATTGGCTTTCAGTACAGCATACTTTTTCCTTCAGAGCTAACTTCAGGGATACATAACTCAATTGCTCGAGCTATGCTGATTCAGCTTATGTAGCACATCCCGACATTTTGCATAACAGGCTGAATAGATTTATGCTAATTGTTAATGCATGATTAGTTACAGAGACATATGGACAACTTCAGAAAATTAAAAACAAATTTCTCTATTTTTATCATTCTATATTTGTTGAAATGCCATTAATTGCATTCTAAGCCTGCTAAAAAAAAATATTTTTTCTTATTCCAATGTGTTTTAAACATGTTGTTCAAATTCCTCCTACACAAATGAAGTGACATGTTAGAATTAGGGAGATTTAGTACTATCACACTAAGCCATGTTGTGACTATGGAACCAGTTAGATATCTGACCCTCTTCATTAGCTGCACTCTGTTTCAAACCTTTCTTGGTTGAACAATTTGCTTTGATTATGTTTTGTGTTAGCAGCTGGGGGTTGTTTGTTCGCTATTGAGAGTTAAAAAAGAGTTAATATACTCTGATTAATATTGGGTGTGGAACTCTGGGTACACCACCTCTCTTTGCTCCACCTTACAATTATCTGCAGATTTTCTGTGGTCAGATGGAAAAAGTGCAACAGATTGGCCCAGGTGGAGATTACTCCATCCACACAGTTAAGTGTAGATGGAGGAATCTGTTGCACATTTTCCATCTGACCAGAGAAAATCTGCAGATAATTGTAAGGTGTATGGGCAGCTTTAAGGTGGCCATACACTGTACAACCATCGCAAGACCTTAGTCTTGCGATGGTTGTAAAGTGATTAAAAAAACGTACGATCTGCCCATCTTGGACAGGCAGATCGCACTCTCGATCATCGCAAGCCTGCACCCCTGAGGGGCGGGCTTCTGATGACCGCAATGCTGAACGGGCAGTGTGCGCGTGCGCACACCGGCCCGTTCGGCATTTGTCTCCCCTGAGCACTGTTCAAACCAGCCGAAAATCGTACGATTCTCGGCTGGTTTTCTAATATGCTCCTTAGACAAAAGACGTGCGACCGTACATTAGAAACGGTCGCACGTCTTCGTTCACACTGTTCGATTCTCGTACGATCGTGGGATTTCCCGCGATTCTCGTACGAGAATCGAGCAGTGTATGGGCACCTTTAGACTGATCCATGGAGCCTCTCTACCCCTCCTCTGCAGCAGTCAAAGGTCCCTGAATCAACACGTTCTATACACAGCAATTGCTGCAGCGGAGGAGGAGAAAGGCTGGAGGGAGCGCTGTCACAGCTAGCTGGCTTGGAGTACAACTTTCTTATTTTTGACCCAAGACAAAAACAAGCACTTAACCCTTGCAGTGCAGTGGTAACCCCACTGCAAGGGTTAATAACATTTTACCTGGAGTTGTTCTTTAATTTTGGTAAACTTTTTTACTGTAGCTTTTTCCCTTCCTATTGACTGAAGCATGTTGGATGGTTTTGTTCATCAGAATCATTTGTCAGTTTGTCCCTTTTCTAGTTTGCCATTTGCTGTTTTTCACTTTTTTTAGATATGTTTTCCATCTTTTATTGAAATATTTATCAAGAGGTCTACATGGGTTTTAAGAAAAAAATGTGAATTGTTAGTATTGCAGTGGATACTTATCACATAGCCTTGCCTTCTTCTACAATCAGCAGGTTTGTTCACATATACAGTATACCAAAAAACAAGATTTTGGAAATTCCAGCACTTTTGTGTAGAATTTCAATATGTAAGTTAGCTTTTTCATTCATTAATAAATTAAGCAATATAGGCACGTGTTGCATACAGGCTCCCACAAATCACATATCACAAAATTGTGTACAAATTTCACTGCACAACTTCTTTATAAATAGGCTCCGTGGACTCAGTTCAATCTTCATTTAGGGCCGGTTCACACCAGTTGCAGTGCGTTCCGGACCGACTGCCTCGCATTGCGGCCGGCTCACTTTTTAGTGGGGCAGGAGGGGGTGTGGCCGGCCATTGAAGTGAATAGCCCTGTAGCCACGCCCTCCGGCTGCCATGTAATCGCTTGCACGGGAGTGCAAGGCACATTGTACCTGCGGTGCGATCAGAATAGTGCTTGATGCAATGTGCCTTGCGATCCCGTGCGGACCATCGTGTTGTCTACGGTGCCATTCACTTCAATGACCCGCCACGTCCCCTCCAGCACCACAAAATAGTGAGCCGGCCACAATGCGATGCAGTGCGTTCGGGCCGGAACGCACTGCATATAGTGTGAACTTACCCTAACAGTACAATTGCAGAAGATACCTGTCTAGGTGCACAAAGGTTTGCAGCACGACAGCTTTGGCATGGCAATAAGGAAAATATTGCTGATGGAGACTTGAAATTACCTAGTTCCACTCTTAATGAACAAATTTCGTGTTTTAACATTTTCACGTAGAATGCAGTATCAAGTAATATATGTATGCCTCTGTCCTTGAAAGTTATAACAGTTTTTTAGGCTTACTGTTTCTAAAAAGCTTCGCCTTTTGTATATACTTAAAGCTGAACTCAAGACAAATAGGAAAATACACAAATTAAAAATATACTGTACAAGGAAACTGTCTCACATGTAAAGGGTTATCATTTCTGTCCATCCAGTCCTGACAGTTCCACAGTTCTGCCACAAAACACAGCAGGAAACCCGATTTCTTTCTGTTATGCAAGTTAACCATTTGAAGAGCGGGGGGGGGGTAATTTTTCAGTATTCAGCTTTGAGGTACTTTGACTAACATTTATTCAGTCATGCAACACCGTACCTAAATGAATTGTAAATCATTTTTTGGGCCAGGTAGAGCTTTCTTTTAGTGGTAATTAATCACCACTGAGTTTTTTTTTATTTTTCACTATATAAATAAAAAGGACCGAAAATGTTGAAAAACAACTACATTATGCTATGAAACATTTATTATTACCCAATTATTGTGTAAAATATACAAGATGGGGGTCACGTCAGGTAAATATACACCAAACATGTCAATTAGGGATGTACCAAAATGGAACTTTGAGACCAAAACCGAAAATAAAAATTTTGTCAGGCCGAAACCGAAAATAACGTTTTTTTCCTAAACGTTTTAGATAGGGCTGCGGAAATTCACGATGAATTTCTTGATTAATCATTAAACTTTTTGATCGATTAAAATTATTTTGATCACGAATGAAAACACTTACCTCTCCGCCGGCTTCCGGGAGTCCCGTCGGAGATCCGGTGACGTCACCACACTCCTCCCCCCTTCCCCAAGTGGCTCTGTCGGCTAATGAAGGGAAGGGGGGAGGAGTCCGGTGACGTCGATGTCCGTGACGGCTAACAAAGGGAAGGGATTCGATTAATCGAACACGCAAATTTTAATCAGTACCAGCCCTAGTTTTAGAAAATGTAAAATATTTTTATTTATTTTTCTATTTTTACTTTACTGTTTACTGTCAGGGGCTCTAGGGAAATATTTGGGGTCTAAACAGACCGATGATATTGCCCTTTTAAAATAGAAAAAGAGATTGGGTCCTAAATCTCCTATTATGCAGCCCCAGCACTCAATGAACAGGAAGCCTCTATACTATACTGGGTGTTCCTGTTCATTCATAAATTGAGGATATAGTATGAGTTACTATGTCCACAATCATGAATGAACAGGAAGTGATGTATAATAATTCCTATTCATTCATAACTGGTACATAGTAACTCACAATATGCCCAGTTATTTACAAACATTCGGCGATCAGCTGATTGCTGAATGTTTGTACTCCACTCTCCCGAATCGGCGGGAGTGGGAGAAGAGCTTGTCCTCCTGTAACGATTGTAGCGCTCTCCATCCTGACACAGAAAGCCAAGCCGGGAGGTGCGGGAGCATAGCTTCCTGCAATGCTGACAGCTTTCTCCTCCCCCAACGCTTGTCATCCTGAAAGCATCTATCCTCCCCACTGGGTGCAGGATGCTGCATCGGCACAGACTAGCTCCTAGCAGGGAGGAGAGAAGCTAGGGATACACTAGAAATTTCGTCCGTCACAGCACTTTCGGCATTTTGCCAAAAGTTCAATTTTCGGGGGAAATATTTCTTAAAAATGTGTGTGCAAGCAAAATCATAAAAAACTACCATACCCAAATATGTGACATTTTAAAAGCTTTTACCACTCATCAATTTAGTGTTAAGAGTGATTTATGGTCCTAGAATTATTGCTCACACTCCAACGTCCGCAGTGATATGTAACATGTGTGGTGTAATTGTTGTTTTCGCATGTGTTATAGCAGGGCTCAAAATTTCAAGTCCTGATCTACTAGCCAGGCCTTAAGAGTTACTCGCCACCGTTTGCCCCACCTAGCCCCCATCCTGCCCCGGCCTTAACTCTGCCAGGTCAGCGGTGTGCCGCAAAGAACAGAGATCAGTAACAGCACAGAGTGCAGAGGTCACTGGTGAAATGCTGAGTAGAGAGGCCAACAGTGTTACGCAGAGTAGAGAGGTCAGTAATGTAATGCACAGTACAAAGGTCAGCAATACAGAGGTCAGTAATGTAACGCACAGTACAGAAGTCAGTGGTATGACACACAGTACAGAGGTCAGTAATATAATGCACAGTACAGAGGTCAGCAGTATGAATCACAGTACATAGGTCAGTAATGTAACGCACAGTATAGAGGTCAGCGGAATGACGCACAGTACAGAGTTCAGAAAAGGAAAAACACAGTACAGAGGTTAGTGGTATGATGCACAGTACAAAGGTCAGCAATGTAAGGCAAAGTACAGAAGTCAGCGGTATGACGCACAATACAGAGGTCAGTAATGTAAAGCACAGTACATAGGTCAGCGGTATGATGCACAGTACAGAAGTCAGCGGTATGACGCACAGTACAGCGGTTAGTGGTATGACGCACAGTACAGAGGTCAGCGGTATGACGCACAGTACAGTGGTCAGTAATGTAACACACAGTACAGAGGTCAGCGGTTTGACGCACAGTACAGAGGTTAGTGGTATGATGGACAGTACAGAGGTCAGCTATGTAAGGCACAGTACAGAAGTCAGCGGTATTACACACAGTACAGAGGTCAGTAATGTAGTGCACAGTACAGAGTGCAGCGGTATGACGCACAGTACAGAGGTCAGTAATGTAACACACGGAACAGAGGTCAGCGGTATGATGCACAGTACAGAAGTCAGCGGTATGACGCACAGTACAGAGGTCAGTAATGTAACGCACAGTACAGAGGTTAGTGGTATGACGCACAGTACAGAGGTCATTAATGTAAGGCACAGTACGGAAGTCCTCCCACACTTATGCTTATTTATAATCGGCTGGATGGCAAGTAGTTAAGTTACACTTAAAGGTTGTGTTTCTTCCCCAGCCCGGCCAGCCTGTGACTGGACAGTGAAAGGAGTATCAGCAGAGTGATGAGCTCATCTCTGTCACTCTGCGCTCTCCTCCTATTAGTATGTTCTTTGTGAATGAAAACTGCGGCACTACTATTTAGCTGCTTGTGCTTCCCCTTCCATTCACAGTGTGGGCTCTGCTGTACTGGGGATTGCTAGATTGCACTAAAAATAAATATGATTCAGATACATGCTCTGCTTGCATTAAAAAAATAAATGCATTTACACACAGTGTCATTAAATTACCATAT
>NW_017307096.1:499728-517283 GCF_000935625.1 Nanorana parkeri
CTAGCTGTCATGGTGACCATTCTGATGTGCTATGAAATGCATAAACTATCATTAGTGTAATTAGCAGTACATAGAGCTTTTCTTAACCGCTAAGTGTAAAATACAAAATTGTATGTATCAATGCAGGTATACAGAGGTCACTGTGTAAAAGGAGAATCAAGGTAAAATATGCGAGCAATATAAAGAGGCACTATTTTTAAAATTGAAATTAAATTCTTTGAAGAAAAGTAAAGGAACATATTTAATATATGCTTCATTGTGTTGGAAGCTCTCTGGAATGCAGTGTTTGCTATGGCCAATAATCTGACATTAAAAAAAACTGTAGAACAAAAAAAGTCTGGTAGCTTGACGCAAAACTTAAAGCTGAGGCTAATGGTATGGAGAACAAAATAAAGAATGCACTTACTACACCTACCAAAAATAATGAAAACTTAACAAAATATGTTTAATTTGTAAGCAGATTATATTTAGTAGTGTAGTATGCTTAGAAAAACACATCATTGCAGGGAATCAATTAACAGGAGTTTCAAACAAGAAGTGAATATGACATTCTCCAAACGTTCACTGCAGGTGTATATGGAATATCATCACAAGATTGTTTCGTGAATGTCAGTTCACTGCTTTACAACTATGACCCAATGTATAATTTGTTCATAGTGAAAATAAAATGGACAATAATCAAGCACAGATAATATACTCATTATATTTTGAATGATTGCTGGCACCCCATTTTTGAGAACCCCTGTTGCAAAAATCCTTTGGTGAACTCATACCTTGCCCCATTATTTTTCTCCACAGTCTCCCTATGAAAAATAAATATTTTTAAAGTTATAAGATTGTGTAGCCACAGAACATCAAAGGTGAGATTTTTTTTGTCCTGTTTAGCTGTTAAGGTTCAAGAGATGGAGCACAGCAGATTTTCCACGTATACATGGCAGAGCCATGAGGATATTATGTTTTTGGAAATTACATTTGTGTCATGTTATATGGTAGTTATAGATACAATTTGTACGTTACCAGTGGAAGTCAGGATTTTAATATTAAAGTGATGCTAAACTCATGAGTTAAATCTTAAAAATACATTCAAGTACATTAACTATTAACAAAAATGTACGGAATCTTATTTGTGTATCACTCAGCTGTAGATCCTCAAATCATCTCTGAACTGGTGCTGACATTGTCCTTCCTTCTGGAGTGTGGCTACGTTTGTTCCCCATGGCCCCTGTGTGTGTTGTAAAGTAGTCCCCGCTCCAAGCTCACTCCTGTGATGGACTACAATCTCACTTTTAGCTTACTAATTTGTATTGAGATTGTAGTCCACCCGGCCTCTCTGATCAGGTCCACCTGTCAGTTTTTCAGGTGGACCTGATCGGTTGCCCAATGTAAGTCTATGGACAGCTGTGTGTAAACGGACGGGCTTCCATTTACAGTTGGTTACCCCCGACTCCGGCCACGTCCGGAAAAAGAAACGGAACAGTGTTCCGTTTTGCCAGACTGGATCGTGCCAGATCGGGGGTAATCCGATGTAAACAGACATGTCTGTTTACATCCTGTTCCACATAGACTGACATGAGGTCCGTCAGTTTTAATTCTTTCCTCCATTGCAAGATGGAGGAAAAAACTCTACGCACATGGATGTCACAGACGTGACATCTGCTTTGTACTGCTGTGATCAGGAGAGGATCCGTGCTAGGATCCTGTCCTGATCAACCCACGTGAAAGAGGCCTTTCAACACACACAAGGCCATGGGGAACAAAAGTAGCCACCCTCCAGAAGGAAGGACAGTGTCAACACCAATTCAGAGAGGATTTGAGGATCTACAGCTGAGTGATACACAAATAAGATACATTTTTGTTAATAGTTAAGGTACTTAAAGGAGGATTATGAGGTGAGTGCTTTTCACTCACCTCATAGTTCTAGCCGACCTGTGACAATGAGACTGTCACAGGTCGGCTTAGTAGATCGGGAGGTGAGCGAACACATACCGGCGTTCGCTCACCTCTCGATCCTGTCACGGCTCTCTGCCGTGACAGGGGAGGGGCTGGATTCCCCCCGCTCAGATCTGCCAGCGCTGACTGGCGGAACAGACGGGGAGGGGGCGGGTACAGCTGGCTCTGCCTCTAGGTAGGGATCCAGACATAATTGTCGGGATCCGCTTCAGCTGCGGCATCTCAGTATACCGCGAGCAGCAGCTCGCGGTATACTGCCGCGTCTCAGTATACCGCAAGCTAGAGCTTGCGGTATACTGAGCCTAGGGTGACGGGAGGACGCTAGTTTGTGTCCTCCCGTTACCCTAAGGAGAACCATAACCTCATAGTTCTCCTTAAAATGCATTTTTAAGATTTAACGGAAGAGATAAGTGTCATGTTAAAGCATGCTAGGTTTTTTTTTTTAAGACATGCGTAGGCTCCTTTAACATGTTTTAGAAGGAGGATTTAGAAACAGACAGATTTGTCTTAACTGTATCTTTTAAGTTTGCCATTGTGTTTTTCTTGGGCTATCAATGCAGCTGAGCTGGAATGCTTACAGCCTAATTGAAATTGTGTGTGAAAGGCTATAGATAAAATCAGTGTGCAGCGAAAAACTAACTTATACATTTCTTAGTTTTTATGTCTTCATAATTGAGCCCCAGCCAGCACAAAATCCAAATCAAGACAGCCGGCTGCAGATAAGCAGCACTTCTCTCCGTGGAAGTCATAACTACTAGAAAAGAGCCAAGTGATTTACTTGTAAAGAGTTTCATTGCCACCATCGGAATTTTGCCAGAGTGGAAACTCTCAGTTTCATCCATGAAACTGCTTAGGCCAAATTGAATTGGAAAAAAGATCTACTCGTTTAAAAAATAATAATTTAGAAGGGTTTTTTTTGTTTGTTGGGGAGGGGGTTTAGTTTACTTTATTTCTTTAGTTTTCTTTATATTTGTGTTTTTTCCTCTTTCTTACATTTGATTGTTATTGTCTTCAGTAGTCAACAATTCTGGGATTGTTCTATGCACATAGATACAGTAGATTCACCAAGTGCCGCCCGAGGACAGGAAGCAGAGACGTATATATGGAAAAGAGCACCTTTGGCAAGCACTGACACTGCATTCCTTTCCAATCATCTGCCACCCCTTTTTAAAATAAACTTACCATAACATCAACTCAGAAATGCAAGTCAAGCTTCTTAATCTTTTAATTGACAAATTATGGCACCGCATAAAAATTATAACCGCACCTTTCTTGCTTTTAATGATGCAAATTGGTATATGGTGTTATCAAAGTCAGTTTTCTTAGTTTCTTCAGCCGAGCAAGATCACAGAGTCTGGCTTGACCCACAGAGGCTCTCAAACACGAAAGTATTAGTTTTAACTTGCTAAATGATCTCTCACAGCTGGGAATGGAAACTGCATTATCTGAATATTAATGCAAAGATTGGGGAAGACACTCTCCTTACTGAATAATAAATTTGAGATGCTCTTCAGGTCTTGATATGTGAAAAGCCATCACTGTGCCCTCCATTATATAAATCTACATCATATATACCCTCCCCAGATTACTAATCTCTCACCTCAGTCAGATTCCCTAAGTTTTACTTTAGTGATTTATTATTCCCCCAATCACCCGATTGCAAATAAGGGGAGGGATGATGGGGTGGCTTAGGTGGGAAAGTTGCAGAGGACTAGAGGACTGGGGAGGCTCCGTCTCCTGCACTCATCACATGCTGCTGCTTGACTCTGGATAAAGTGCATTGCTATCTTTAGGTTGCCATGCTGGCAATATGGCCAATATTATGTTAAATGTGAGGTTATTATGCGACTTATTTATCAGAGGATAACGGTATATTTAATGTGTGGGCCCATTAGATTTAAATGGGATAGAATGACATCTGATGGCAGGTTTGGAATATAGTTTCTGATTTCTGGTAATACACGTGGGGTAACCTGAAAACCCATTTTGAGGGGTTTATGGGCCTACTAGTTTCCAATGACATATAGTGCTGACTGTAAGATAATGAATATGTGTTAATTTGAATACCTATCATGAGGGGTTAATGCTAATTTAGGGTAATTTATTTATGAGCCTGAGGATCCCAATGACCTATAGTACCATCTAGGGGGTTGTAGATCTTGAATCTAATATTATACATGTTTTATAGTAGGATATTTTTAGTTCATGATTTTATAAGATACACATTAGGTAATAGAGATATGGTAGATTCGTATATACGGACCAAAGGAAACTACCATCGGGATATGTAAATGTGATATCTGGTTATGCTAATGTGGTATCTGGGTATGTAAATGTGGTATCTGGGTATGTAAATGTGGTATCTGGGTATGTAAATGTGGTATCTGGGAAATATAAAAGGAGATAGAGTCAGTGTGTATGCTTCCCTTGAGAAAGTCCATTGGATGAAATGCGTAGAGGAGGAGCCACATGCTGACGCTAGTGTATGGAGTGGAGGAGACAGAGCTGAGCTCATACAAGCCGATTTTATGTTTTTACATCGCTGAAAACCTCTTTTAAATGTAAGTGTTCTGATTTTTATGAATAAACTATCATCTAGCAGTTTTACACTACGTGCCATCTTGGTTTTCTATTTTGAGCGGATAAGAGAGATTTGGGAGAGACATCGGGCAGACTCATCATTTTCAGCTGTTGGTGATTCAGTGGAGAGGGAGACATCGGACACCAGGGAATTTTGCAGAGCATTTGAAGACCACTGGGTGGTCAGAATTATCTGGTGAGTGTGCTAGTGTTTGTGCACCTGGAGGTGGATCACTGGTGATTAATTGACGAGGAATTGAAGCACAGAAGTCACGAGTGATTGTGGAACTGTATATGCAATGATTATTTGACTCACTGATGTAAAGAAAGTGAACATGAGGATTTAATTACATTTATTTTTGATCATATCAATTTTGGGAATATTTTTATATGGACTATAAAACTATATAGCCAGCAAACACACATTCAGCAACATGTACCAAATGCTCAGGTTGTCATGGTGACCAATCAGAATCTTTTTTTATTTTTTTCATCAAATGAATGGTGAAGTCTAAATGGTTGCTATAAGCACCAACCCAAAATGTGTGCTTATTTTCTTTTTTTCAACTTTCTTAATATTAAGACTCTTAAAATTAAATCTGGGGTGTTTATTTTTATTGTAGTCATTATCATTGTCATTGGCACACATACCGTAATTTCTGTGTCTGTAGCACAGGCTTGTGTTAAATCAGAAAGCTATCACTTCCTCCACCTGGAAATTGTGCTAATTTAGTCAATGTTTTATTTAAGGTTTTATTGACTAAGAAATGTGTAGGCACTTAAGGGAATACTGAAAGACAATTACGTGTCCTAACTAATAGACAAAACTTAATAAAACACTTGCCTGGACTATGTAATTTACAACACTCAGGGACAGTGAAAAAAATGCTTGAAGTGGCACAATGCCTAAACAAATACATATATCTAAAATTAAAGATGACTAAATTGCATGTAAGTGATGTGTAAATGAACAGTTATTAATTTACTTTAAAATAATTAAATATCTACTATATGTGTGCCTGTAAATAAGCTGATCTATTTTAATTTGAAGGCATTAATACGTAAAGCAAAAGACAAACTGCATTGTGCCTGAGAATAAATGCAGAACTAGGTAAGTCTACACAGCAGAGTGGTGAGGAGGTGTACTTTATCTCTTATCACAGCTTATGGCATCTCCTGATAAGATAGCTTAAACTATCCAGCATGAACTATCCAGCATAAACTATCCAGCATGAAATATATAAAACACTGACCTTATTTAAAGCTATACAAAATTGAGGGCTTTTTGGAATTCAGTTTTCGACACATATCAAAGAGTGACTGCTTCATCTCCTCCTGGTACTCCCCAGGTGGCCTTATTGTCAATGTTTGTTGACTCATTTGCATCAGTTAAGAGGGATCTTCTTAGATTCATCTTAATAGCTGCCAGGGCAGTTCCAAGACATTGGAAAACAGATACAGCCCCAAATTTGGGGGAATGGAATAGAGAATTGAGTCGCCTGATGTATATGGAGGAGCTGACAACTCACCTCTATGATCAACATGATAGATTTTATGCAATTTGGTCACCGTGGTTATTTTCTAGGGATAATTATGAATAAGAAGACAAAGAGCGGGCAAGATGCTACACATATTTTGGTCCTGCCCTCAGCTGACCCCGTTCTGGGGGGGGGTGATCGCCACCATGAAGGACCTGGTAATGGTGGACTTGACGGACAACCCTGCTGCCTGCTTGCTACACTTGACCCATATGTCCACTGGGAAGTACAAGCGGTCCTTGTCTCGACATCTCCTGAATGCGGCCCGCTCCTGCATACCTCTGTCGTGGAAGCAGTCTTGCTGCCCAACCCTCAAGATGTGGTTCTCCAAGATTGATGAGACGTGTCTCATGGAAGACCTGACTTCTTCGATACGGAACACTGAGGAACTCTTCCGATCCACCTGGAGGCCCTGGACCGCGTTTCATGGTTCAGATGCCTACCAACAAGTTATGACCTTAGTACCCCCCGGAACCCAAATGGGGACGCCGACCCTACACGTTTGACGCGCTACTCTGCTCCACCCGGCCTATCTGAACTCCCACCCCTGCTGCTCTTCTTCTAATCTACTGTTACTCCCATGCTCCCTCCTTTACCCTACCTCCTCCCCCCTCCTGTTCCTATAGATACTGAGCACGGCAGGCCTCTTGTTCGCATGGAACCACATATGCGACACAACTGACACATAAGAGAGACGGAGTGATCTAGCCTTGAGCTTTGCTCTCTTGCTATACACCATACTAAGCTCACGTTACACATCACCTTCACCCTCCCCCCTCCCCCCTCCTGTTCCTATAGATACTGAGCACGGCAGGCCTCTTGTTCGCATGGAACCACATATGCGACACAACTGACACATAAGAGAGACGGAGTGATCTAGCCTTGAGCTTTGCTCTCTTGCTATACACCATACTAAGCTCACGTTACACATCGCGCCTGCTTTTAAATGTCATATAGATTGCAGTAGATACACCAGATGTGCCCATGGTAGATATGTGTCGGACGTACTACTGGAACTGAGCAGCTCTGCTATGTGATGTCATGATAACTTCACTGTGACTGACGTTCACCCTATACCTCTGATGTCTGCAGATAATGTTATCGCACTCCTGGGGCTATGCCTCTATGTACCATTGTACCCTGTTTTTCTTTATGCAATAAAGCTGATCTTTTATTTAAAAAAAAGAAGACAAAGAGTCTCAAAACATAGAGGAATATTATGTTGTAACCAATTTTATTAAGAATTAATAGCTGGGAGGGGCCTCAGAGATTTCCTTGGGAAACATGTACCTGGGAAAGATTAGTGGGGAAAGGTTAACTAGACATTGACAATCTGTCTTATTTTTAAAAATACCAGATACCATGTCTCTTTGGGTCCCCCTTTATTTTTTTCCCCTTACATTTTTCACATTTTTTTAAAATGTATTTAATGAACAATCCCAGAATACGGCTTAGTGAGCAGGTGGGATTTTAGTGTAAAATATTCAGGGGCGAAGCAAGTTCGGCTGTTCACTTCTGGCTTGTACGGCTGATTTCAGCCGTACAACGGCTTGCTTTGCCTTGCTTCGGGTTAGCCGAACATGCTCAGCATGCGAAGTGCAGAAAGAGTTCGACTCAGCCGATCCAACATCTGGATCGGCTAAGCCGAACCTCCGGCAGGCTACTGCCGTCCGACCCTATTCTCTCTATAGACCCTATTCTCTATTCTCTCTATAGAAAATAAGTGAAAGAAAAAAGTTTAAAAATTGTTCTTAAATGTAGAAAAAAAAATAAAATAGTTTAAAGAAAAGAAAAAAAAGAAAATTAAAAATAATTTTAAAAAACCGCAGGCATAGATGTTGGCAAAAAAACAAAACATTTTGGCGCAGCTAGCAGTGACAGTGAGCTCCCAACTGTTTCCTATTGGCCGGCACCTGCTAGAGTCTTCTAGCAGGTCCTGTCCAATGAATAACAACTGGATGCAGCCGGCCGTGACATCATGGCCGGCTTCGCCCATTTCTTATTGTTTAATGACAGATCGCATTTGGGAACGCTGATCTGTCATTGCAACTGGGCGGAGCCAGCCATGAGATCACGGCTGGCTCCGCCCAGCTGTCATTTGCAGGGAGAACGTCTGGCCTTCGGCAGGGCGTTCTCCCCTCTTTGGCTGTCACTTCGGCTCAGTCGAGCCAAAGCATATGCCTTCGGCTCGACTGTGCCGCACGGGCACCTTCGGCTACTGTATGGGGTATTGTGAATAGCCCGTACAGCAGCCCTTCGATTTGACTGAACCGAATAGAGAAACAGAGGTGTTCAGGATTCAGGAGGACTCCACCCAGAAGTCAGAGGGGAGCCAGGTGGCTGTGTGTGCTAGAGGCACAGGGAAGACAGCCGAGGAGGCTTAGAGAGCCAGTTATGCATGGAGTATGTGCGACAATCTTTGGTCGGTGAGACATTGTCTACTTGCTGAAACATTAGCAGACTGTATTTTGTGTTGATGAAAGAAATAAAAGACTGTCCCTTTTATGTTTAAAACGGCTTAAAGGAGAACTATGGGGTCAGTGTTTTTCCCCATAGTTCTCCTTGGGGTAACGGGAGGACACAAACTAGCGTCCTCCCGTTACCCTAAGCTCAGTATACCGCGAGCTACAGAAGGACTGTGTTGTTTGAGTGGAACCCAGTGCCCCGGGTGAGTGCTGTATCACAATATGGTGGAGAATGCAGGCACAACACTAAATGGTCTGTGGGTGTAACAGTTTTTTCACTGAGCACTGCTGACAACTTTTCTGTGAAGACATTTGCATGAAAGATGGAGGAGCTAGTGAAGGCCTTTGTGCAGGCTACTGCAGTTCAACAGGAGACTAACCGTTTGGTTGCTGCACAGGTCAACACAGGTGCAGCGGGAAGACAGAGCTGCACTTACAAATGTCCTGCAACAGATACTTCTACCACTGTCAGTGACCCAAACTGTGGGTAAAGAACGACACATTAAAATAAATGAATATATGCATAAGATGACAGAGGCGGATGATGTGGAGGCCTACCTCACAACCTTTGAAAGGATTGCTCTCAGGGAAGCATGGCCAAAGGAACAGTGGGGATGGCTGCTTGCTCCATGTCTGAGTGGGGAAGCCCAGAAAACCTATGAGGATTTGTCTCACAGCCAGGCCCAGGACTATGACACACTGAAAAGTGAAATGTTAACCCGCCTGGGAGTAACGCCAGCAATTCGTACCCAAAGATTCAATAAATGGACTTATGATGGGGGAAAGCCCCAAGAGTACAGATGTATGAATTGTTGAGGCTGTCGCAGAAGTGGTTACAACCGGAGCATAACTCAGCTTCTAAAGTTGTGGCGCTAGTTGTTGTGGATCGCTATCTTAGGAGTCTGCCAACGGGGACTTCGGCAGTGGGTCAGCCAGGGGGACCCAAAGGACCCAGAGCAAATGATGGGCTTGGTTGAAAGATACTTGACTGCTAAGGATCTGCACAGCACTGATTTTCAGCCCAGTTCAAAACGTCCTAATAACAAGCCAAATGAAAGAAGTGGAAGGAAGGGGTCAGCAGGAGGACAACATTCTGTAAGGGGCTGGGGACATGGTGAGAAATGGAGTCCCAGGTTTTCAACCCCAGTTCAAGGACAGATTGAAGGACAAATAAGATGCTTTAGATGTCAAGAACTGGGACATTTTGCACGTAACTGTCCCCAGACTGAAGAACCCATGGAATGTAATATAGGAGCCAGAGACAGACGCAATACTGTATTGACCTGCAGTCAGCTGTCTGCAGTAGCTATGTTTGCTAGTTGTTTAAGGACTGTGCAGATTGAGGGTAAAAATATACAAGCTCTCATCGATTCTGGAAGTGAGGTTACATTGGTAAAAAGGGATTTGCTTAATGATGAGATGATTGATACATTGCAATCGCTTGAGGTTGTATGTGTACACGGGGACACTCACTCATACCCTACCGCAGAAGTTGACATTTTTACTGATGTTGGAATGGTTAATTGTCATGTAGTGATTGTTCCCATATTTGTCAAAAGTAAGGAAAGTCCCTGCCTATCACCATATCATATGGCAAAATGGGTACTGCACCTAGAAAGTAAGGATAAGCTCCCAAGGGAAAGTCAAGGGGTAATGGACGAAGATAATATTTTTCCTTTCTCTAATGTTAATTTGGGATCAGACAGTGGAAGAGTTATCTCTAGTTTGTTTGGGTAATGAAGCTGAACCTCCAGAAAGTAATGAGGCCACTGTAAGAGATGTACAATTTCAGGATCTGGAAATTAGTCCAGGTAGTTTCCATGCTGCCCAATGGGAAGATCCAAGTTTAAAAGCTGCAAAGGAAAATGCACAGATGATAGAGGACGCTATCATAGATCCTGATAAAACCTTTGTGTTTCCCTTATTATAAGGTAAAGCGTAATCTACTCTATAGAGTGGAAAAAAAGGGGATTGATGAAGTGGAGCAGTTATTAGTTCCCAGACCCCACAGAAATATTGTCCTTAAAGTGACATTAAACCCTCAGCTTTTTTAACATAAACCAATACTGTAATGTGTGCCTTACTGTAATCCATGGTAGTTTCCCTTCTCTTTGCTGCTCTTCCTTTTAAATCCTCATGTCTTCTCATGCTTGGGGAGAACTTCCCTTTGCAGCTCAGGGCCTCTTCCTGTAGTGCTGGCTCAGGTTACAAACCTATACACAGACACCATATATCCATTCCTGAGACAAGGCAGTCTGCTGCAAAACAGAAGTTCTGCCCAGCATGAGAACAGATACAGATTTAAAAGGAAGAGCACTTTCTCCTTTATCCTTTTATACTCCCCTCTGCACCTACCTTTTCTTCTTTTTCTTTCCCTCACCTTTCCCTCTCTGTCTGTCTCAGTTTGATTCATGTTTCCTTCAAGAATTATTACTGCATTACATGATATGTTTTTTGTTTTTCATGCTTGACTGCAGGAGCTACGGTCATCTTCAGTTCTGTACTGTCAATGGTCTTTGTGACAATTATAGATGGCATCTCCTTAATGCAATATACCATGTATGCGGATGCTATTTTTTGTTGTAGATTGTACCATTACTGTATATAGAAAACTTAATAAAGATCTATATGCTTAAAAAAAAAAAAGGAAGAGCAGCAAAGAGAAGGGAAACAACCATGGATTACAGTAAGGCACACATTACAGTATTGTTTTATGTTAAAAAATCTGAGGGTTTAATGTCACTTTAAGCTGGCTCATAGTTATGTGTTCGGGGGACACCTGGGGATTGAGAAAACCCGATCCTGTTTCGGATCCCGGCCAGGTCACTATCTGCAAGGAGTTTGCATGTTCTCCCTGAGCTTACGTGGGTTTCCTCTGGGTACATTGGTTTCCTCCCACACTCCAAAGACATGCATGTGTGATAGGGGCCTTAGATTGTAAGCTCCTTGAGGGTAGGGACTGATGTGAATGTGCAGCCATGTAAAGTGCTGCGTAAATGGTCAGCGCTATATAAATACCTGTAATAAATAAGTATATATGTTGGACAATAAGTATAATAATGTATAGACTTGTAAGGTTATTTATATTCTCATATAATGAGATGACAGAGATTGTTAAGTATGTTATGTATATGGGCTATGCGTTTGGATTGTGGTTATGGAATGTGTATATGTTTACATTTAATAAAATTCTGAATATTTAAAAATAAAGATATACATTTTGCACAGGAGATGACTGAAATATGTTAGATCATCTATAATTAGTATTCATTTTGATTCTTGCAGGCAAAAAAAAAGAAATTTCCTATGAAGCAGTTCCTTTTTGTAGTGAATTAACACTTCCTTGCATTATCACTAAGCCTGCCGTCTGAACTACAATACAACGCCTGAACTTCCCACAATGTAACATAATAATTGCTTGCTAGAAGCAATGTTTGATAGGATATATAGTCTTAGTATGCAAAAAAAAAAGATAGGTTGCTAAAGAAAGCAGGATAAATCCTAAAAAAATACCTATATGTAGTAGATAGACATGTGCGATTCGTTTCGTTCCGAATCGAAATTCGTAGATTTGGGGCATCCGAATTTCCAAAATCCGAATCCGAAATATCCGAAAGCATCCGAACCCGAAATTTTGGATTTGGAACAAATTTCGTCCAAATCCTGTGCGTGCACTGTTAACATTTAAACGGATAAAAAAAAATTAAGAAAAGGATTTTAATGTCCCTTTAATAGTAAAGACTAGAGCACAGCAACCAGAAATGACAAATGTACCAATTCTGCTACCCCACCTCAAGTTACATTTTCGTGAATTCGTCCCAATCCGAATACGAATCCGATTCCCGAAAAAAAAAAAAACACATATAGGATCCGAATTCCAAAAACAAAATAAACGAAATCCAAATTGAAACAAATTTTTAGCCGCTGCACATGTCTAGTTGTAGAGTAGTTTACCATGTTAGCATTAATGAATGCAGTTAATTCAGAAATGTTGGAGTTAAAGTGATACCCTTAATGATAACTGCAGGTTCCCTTTAGATTCCTTCTTTAGGATCCCACAATCTTGGCTCTTTTACACCCTAAAGAGGAATTCCAGGCATATGAAACACTAACCTTTGCAGTGGGGCTACCCCTTCACTGCAAGAGTTAAGTGCTCTTTTTGGTCTAGAGTCTAAAATTTAAAAAAAATATACACTCACCCAATCCTTGGTGAGAGGTGAAAATAAAGGGAGAAGCAAGCCTGAAAAAAACACAATCTAAGAACTGGCAAGCTGCAATATATTCCATTATTGTTTGGGGTTTAGTTATGTTTTAAACTAACCAATAAAGGGTATCATTTAAACTCCAAACTGGTTGCATGTGAGTGTACACATACACACAAAGCATATGCACAAAATGAAGCAATATGAGTGAGAGAGGAAAGGCAAAAAAATGAAAATGCAAAGTAGGTCACAGGGACAAGGAGCAGTCACGTGTATTAAATGTCTTATTTAGCTTTGTGTACAAAGATAGAAATAAAGGTGCTGATGTACAGTATGACAATATCAATGACACAATTACACATTCACGACATTGGCTTAATGCTGATTTAGTCTACACAAAGTTAATAGGAGTAAAGCTTCTAACCTAAATAAAAACGCTATGAGGCTGATTTACTAAAGGATATGATGAAGCTGTCAATCATCCAATCATGTGCAAGAAATAAATCCTTTTGAATTACCCGCTTGCACAAGATTGAATACACAAAGAGAACACAGTTTCACCTTATTTGCTAAGCTTAATGAACATAAAGTTTAGTAAACAGTCTCTACTCAAATGGGAAACAACCATCACTGTTTCATATTATGACATGCACAAAGTGTGTAGAATCATTCCCTTGCACCTATCACACAGTCCAAACCATACCAAAGATGGTGTAAGTGTCTATAGACTCCATGTGCAGTTGGCAAGAAATGGCATAGTCCATATAAGTGTACTGTGCAACTGTACTTATCTGCTCTCCCGATGGTTGCTTGCTGTATTCCTTTCTCTATGCACCCACTGTGCTGCTGTTGTTTTACTTCCACAGAAATTGCAGGGCTTGATCTACCCATTCAGTTGCACAGGCACTGCTGCGTCATTTCACCAAGTCCAACATTAAAGGGGATGCTGAATGGCTGTGTCGCATCAGCACCAAGTAGAGAACCTGTGATTCAGACTGACTGCATTTCAATAAACAACACAGGGTATTTTAGATGTAACAACCTAAGATACTTTAGTTGCATACCTATGCATAACTATCAATGATGAATCCAAAGCCTTTGATTCCACCAGTACCTCAGCAACTTGATTGAGTTTCAATCAAAACTCACCTTAGTTGTTCTTCCCAGTTTGTCATCTACTGTATCTTCTCAGTTTTCACTGTTAACTTCAGTATGCCAGAACACTCCAGCCATTTGTAAACAGTTCAGCAAACACAAATTTAACATCAGAAAAAATGTTTTAGACCAGGCCTTCTTAAACTTTCTCCACTCGTGACCCCTTTTTGGCCGAGGACATTTTAAAGGGACCCCAACGTCGGTCGGTGTCTCCTCCCTCCCCTAGATGCTCAGGAAGGCACCAAGTGCACAGGGGGGGGCGCGACCTTAAACACTACACTGCTAATTATACATTGAACTGAAATAAAACAATCTACCTGGCCGGGTACCCGGATCGCGACCCCCCTGTTCACTTGCGGGACCCCATATGGGGTCGCGACCCACACTTTAAGAAGCACTGTTTTAGACCACTATCATAGAAACCTGGGGGTAATAACGACTACCATAATCAAACGATGGCATTGACGTCACCGGACTCCTCCCCCCTTCCCCAAGTGGCTTCGTCGGCTAACGAAGGGAAGGGGGGGAGGAGTCCGGTGACGTTGATGTCCCAAAGTGGCTCCATCAACTTACGAAGGGAAGGGGGAGGAGTCAGGTGACGTTGATGTCTCCAAGTGGCTCTGTCGGCTAAAGAAGGGAAGGAGTCCGGTGACGTCGATGTCCGTGACGTCACCGGACTCCTCCCCCCTTCCCTTCGTTAGCCGACGGGGCTACGTGGGCCGGTAATTTGCCGCTATAACTACTTCAACTCTTCTGGAAAGGCTGTCCACCAGGGTTAGGGGTGTGTCGATGGGAATGTTTGACCATTTTTCCATAAGTGCATTTGAGAGGTCAGGTACTGATGTTAGACAAGAAGGCCTGGCTAGCAGTCTCTGCTCTAATTCATCCCAAAGGTGTTCTATCAGGTTGAGCTAAGTCAAGTTCCTGCACCCCAAACTCGCTCAGCCATGCCTTTTTGGACCTTGCTTTGTGCACTGGTGTGCAGTCATGTTGGAACAGGAAGGGGCCATCACCAAACTGTTCCCACAAAGTTGGGAGCATGAAATTGTCCAAAATGTCTTGGTGTGCTGATGCCTTAAGAGTTCCCTTCACTGGAACTAAGGGGCCAAGCCCAACCCCTGAAAAACAATCCCACACCATAATCCCCCCTCCACCAAACTTTACACTTGGCACAATGCAGTCCGACAAGTACTGTTCTCCTGGCAACTGCCAAACGCAGGCACGTCCATCGGATTGCCAGACAGAGAAGCACGATTCATCACTCCAGAGAATACATCTCCACTTCTCTAGTCCAGTGGCGGCGTGCTTTACAGCACTGCATCCGACGCTTTGCATTGCACTTGATCATGTAAGGCTTGGATGCAGCTGCTCGGCCATGAAAACCCATTCCATGAAGCTCTATGCACTGATGTTGTGCCAATTTGAAGGCCACACACAGTTTGGAGGTCTGTAGCTATTGACTCTGCAGACAGTTGGCGACTTCTGTGCACTACGCAATTCAGCATGCGCTGACCCCGCTCTGTCGTGGCTGAGTTGCTGTTGTTCCCAGTTGCTTCCACTTTGTTATGTCTTCCTTATATTGTAAAGTGCTGCACAAACTGTTGGATGAGTGAAAAAAGTAGAAAAAAGTTAATAGAAAAAAGATTGTGCAGAGCTAGCAGTGACAGCTAGCTCCGCCCAATAGTTTCCTATTGTCCGTCGGCTCTGCTGCTCGCTCTGGGAGCCCCCCGCTCCCGGCCGCCAAGAAGAGAAACCCCGCTGTGTCTTTTTTTTCTTTATTCTGACACGAGCATGTCAGAAAACAGAAAACTGGTTAAAGCAACAATGGATGTACGTGAATACCACAGGCTTAATATCAGCAACCTGAAATTTTTACTTTAAATACATGCACTGCACTCAAAGTGATTCTATTTCTGCCAAACAATAACATGTGTATGCCCTGTATTTTTTAAGTCTTGATGCCACCACAGTGGTGCTAGGGTTCAGCTGACATAGCAGTTACCAGTGTTACCATGCAGTGTTGAAGCCAGGTGTTTAAATTAAAAGATTATTTTAGCATGAGTTTGTATGTTCTCTGTGTGTATGCTTGAGTTTCATCCTGCTAAATTAATTAGGCTTCTGCCTTCTGTTCTTAAAGTGTGTGTGTGTGTGTGTGTGTGCGCTTTGAAATATCATATAAATATAAGTAAAACCTTTTTCTACAATTAATTTTAACAACTTCATACATTTAATAGCATTTATTCATCATCATATCTAACCCGATTTTAATATCCCTATCCACTCTCAGCAGGTACTAAACAGCTCATAATAATTCATTCTGTGTTGATGTTCAACCCTCCAACACTGGTAATGTAGTCAAGATCATTTCAAGGGTTGTATAGATGACATACGTTGGTCCCTTGAGCTTAGAGTGAGGGAAGTTTCACCTTCAATATTTGCTTCAACCATTTAATTATGAAGTTTAAAGCAAGGAGAATAGGATCTTTTTAAGGAGAAACACCAAGAAGAATGTAACTGTCAATATTAAGATGACGTAGAATTGCAATGTGGAATTTACCTAATTCCTGCTAGCTAAATGAATATTGATAATTTGGTGTGAAATGAAATACCACTGGGTTTGTCAAATGATCTTGTTATAATGGAAATTGGTAACTTATTTTTCATACCAATTTTTAACAGCATCTGTAGACATACATCTGAGCACAGAGATGATGAAAGCAGCCATATTTTAAAACAAATCTCCCATGACCTCAATTTCTTATCTTTAATTAGAATTTCACATTTTCAGATATTTTTGAAAAGAGAGTGTCTTTTAATATACTTTTAATGCATTTTTACTTATTATAAAGTGCAGTGGAATATGATTTTTATGATAATAATGATAGAGTTTAAGATTTATATTAACTTAATGGTAATACTTTTTATAGAGGAATACTGGAAAAATATTAAAATTAGTAAAAGTGCAGTTTTATTTAATTTAAAGTGGACTTAGCATCGGCTATTTTTTTTCAAGTTAAAGAAACTCTGTTGCTAAAATCAAAGTAACAATAAAAGATTTCCTTCCAGAAAAGATAGTGAATATTAAAAGAGAACTATGGCCCAACCTTTTTTGCATAGTTCTCTTTGCATTGTAGGACATGAGGGGAATTTATCAAAACTGGACCAGACAGAATCTGGAGCAGTTGCTCATGGCAACCAATCAGCATCTATCTTCAGTTTGCTCAGGTAAGATTTGAAAATGAGATTGAGAAACTGATTGGTTGCAGTGCAAATCGGATCCACATTTTGTCTGTATCAGTTTTGATAAATTCCCCCCTGTATAGGATGTGATGACTCACAAGACCTCAGACTACTTCAGTGGAGGGGGAGAGAGGCTCCAGGGATTGTTCTACCTCACCGCAAGGGTTAAGAAAAAGTTTGCTTGTTGTTCTGCTTTAGTGCCTCTAAGCCCAAAAACAAAAATGGTTTACACTGCAGCTTACCACTCAACAAACGTGGTGGCTGTATTCGTGTTCTTTCAAGACATTTTTGCTGTATTTTCACCTGGTGATTCTGTCAGTAAAACACTTCCTGTGCTAGGCAGTGGTGGACCTAATAACCAAAGGGCCCTGGTGCAAGATTTAATCTTGGGCCCCCCTCCCAAGACAGGGGGGGGGGGGGCTCGG
>NW_017307096.1:517516-560936 GCF_000935625.1 Nanorana parkeri
TATTTTAAAAGGGAAACATCAGGGGACTGTTTAGACCCCTAATATTTCCCAACAGTAAAGTAAAAAAAAAAAAAATATTCAATAAAAAAAAAAAAATTTCAATATAAACAAATAACATTTTGGGGGGTTGTGGGGGAGAGCGGGGGGCGGGAACTTACCAGCCGCTCGCTCCTCTGCTTAGAAAGGCGGCGATCACAACCGTCAGCGCTCCCTCTCTCTCCTCCTGGCCGCTCTGAAGCTGCAGCGTACGGGAGGAGAGAGAGGGAGCGCTGACAGGTGTGACTTGCGGTAGCGCCCGGTACTTTTGATCGATCACCGGCCTGGCTGTGGGGGTGCCCTGAACCTTACCCCACTGGGCCCCCCAACAGCCTCAGGCCCCGAGCCCTCGCACCGGTTGCACCGGCGGTAGTTCCGCCACTGGTGCTAGGGTAACAACACTCACTCTCTGTATTGTGTCTGTGAAATAGAAGTGTTGTCATCATAGGCCACTCCCCTTATTTGGACTACAAACACCATACCCTATCCTCATTAAATAGGGAGGAGGGTTGTGTAGTTCATACAAGAAGCTTAGAAAGCTGAGAACATTGTTTGTATTTTCAGTTACACAGGAGTCCAACAGGAATTTTCTGTACTGGCCTAAAACACTAAAGCAACCCACCACATCTAAGTTATGGAGGCTGCAATATATTACAGTTTTGTTCTTGGTTTTAGATATATTTTAACAGTAATTCTATTTTAAAAACAAAAGTGGGTATTATGAGACTGGCATGACTTACAGGGCAGTGTATAGAACATGATTCTCTAAAGTTTGTATATTATTAGCTGAGTAATGAGACTTCCACAGTAATAAGACTAAGCGACACGGATGGGTCACAGTGTCACTTTCATTCATTCTTTAATTTCATAAAAAGATGTAAAGGTTCCACCAACTTTATGAAAAACTAGAGAATGAATGAAAGTGACACTGCGACCCATCCATGCCGCTTAAAAGAGAGCAGCACTGTGGAAGTCTCATAACTAAGCTAATAATGTTCAGATTCTTGTTTAAACATCACATATTATACAAAAGGCCCAGTAATTGATGGAAAGTTTCAGTATCCTCCAGTACCCCAGACTTCTCACACAGTATGTAATATTGTCCCTTTGAATGCCAGTCCCAGAGGCCAACTTCAGTATATTTGAGTGGAATTCACGCCAATCCTTTTGTCCTTTAGACAGAATAACAAAAGGGTTAGAACCTCTGTAAGTGTTCCCATTAGGGAGATTTCGCCTTAAATCCTGTCCCAGCAAAAGTATTGTCACTGGGATAGGAAGATAAATTTCCCCAGTGATGTCACATACAGAAATACCTAACAGAGAATCAAGCCCTGTTACACACTGAAAACTAAAGGAAAGGAGTTTTGGATGCAGTTGTACTTTACAGTAAAACTGTCATGAGAGATACACTATTTAATATTGTTAACCTTCATTTAAAATTGTTAGTTTCCTGGTTGTCGGGCATACCCAGTGGCTTCGGTACATTCTGTGCCACTGACCCTAAATAAATGGGAAGATCAGGAAAGTCAGAGTAATGTCCCGAATTCTTATCTGGATACTTGTTCCAGGTCACTGACTCAAAGTAAATACAGTGGTTGGCATGATGGCCAGGCAATCAGTATTTTGTGAAGGGGAGGCCATCAATGAGAGTTGGAGGTCTTCATAAAGTTGGTGGAACCTTTACAGCTTTTGATCTACTTTAAATTTGTAAAGTAGCAATTTTTCACTGAGATGTCCTAAGTACAAATACTAATCTTGATCCTGGTATAGTAATCTTAAAATTGCAACTGCAGTTAAATGGAAACAGTTAAATCGCCATTACTTGTCTTTTTCCCACACATTCTCCATATTTTTTTAAAAATAAGATAAATCATTCATCCCTTGCCGGTATGTCATTGAATGAATCCAGGTCACCATATAGTGAATCAACTCAGTATAACATCATTACCATATATATTAAAAATCTCAAAAAAGTGTGAATGTGTATAAATCAAATTGAATTAATTACTTGCTAATATAGAACAATTGTGCCTCACATATAGTAATCACAGTGATATCAAAAATCTCAAAGGTGCAAAAAGAAAATATACTCAACCATTAAAAAATGTTTCACACATAAAAATATATAAACAAATTCAATCCAAACGTAAAAATATCAATTCAATCCAAGCGATACATAAAGGTGGATACGAAAAAATATATATATATTATAAATATAGTGAGAAGTGAGTCCCAATATGTTCAAAACTTCCAGTGAAAACAGCGTGTTGAAGATAAGAATGAATTCCACATTAAGGTGTCCACGTCAAAGACTCCCCTCTGGGGTGCACACTCACCAGACCTCAGACGTTTACAGGCAGAGGAAAACGAGATGACAGTCAGTGATCTCCCAGTCGTCTCGTCCAATTCAAAGAGATAAAATCGGCCGCTCACACAATGTGAGTAACGTTTCCGCACTTCCTGACTGTGCGTGGTACCGTAAAGTATAGCCCTGGCCCGACGCGTTTCGTCATCCAAGGACGTCTTCAGCGGGATCGCAGGTGATATTTTTGATATCACTGTGATTACTATATGTGAGGCACAATTTTTGAGATTTTTAATGTATATGGTAATGATGTTATACTGAGTTGATTCACTATATGGTGACCTGGAGCGCTGCACATTCAATTACATACCTTTTGACCCTAGGGTCTTTTAGTACAGCAGCTCCCCAATGTATTAATGTAGAATTTATTTTAGTGTATAATAATATATTTTGATATATATTGGATACTTTTTCAATCCTAATCTTTTAAATCTTTTAGTATTTGGATTGGTTTATACATTTATATCCTAGTTATTTATTTGGTTCACCTTATACATTCATAAGTGCAGATTATATATATTTTATTTTTATCCCTTGCCGGTGCCTCTTCTGAGAATGAAGACCGGTCATTCAGTGCTGCAGACTGTGTCTGCACTGACCAGTCCCCTCGTGGGAACCTGGGAGGGGACTGTTAATAAGTAGACAATAGAAAGCTACACAATTATCCAATGTATCGTCTCTTTATAATATATGAACGTCGTCCCAAGGAAGAATTCAGTTGACTAAACCTGTTGGATGGGAGATACATGTTGACATCAGTACACTGGAACAGAAGTTAGAGGAGCACTGGCCAAAAATGGCGGTGTGGGGAGCGGACTATCAGTGTTTTTATGCAAATTTTTAAAGAACTTTTTAAACTGGCTACACTATGAAAAGTTTTATTGTGTTTTCTTTGAGCTCTGGTGGACTGGGTGAAAAACTGTGGGGGTTATTCACACAGCTGCCGAAGGCAGCTGAATAAATAACCGAGCAGTAGTGAAGTGAGCCAAACAACTTTCGGCTATTCAGTACGGCTCAATACGTACATTGGCTGCCTTCGGCTGCACTTTGGTCACCCGAACATGGTCTGCATGTTCAACTCAGCCGAAGTGCAGAAGGACTTCGACTCAGCCGATTCAACATCTGGATCGGCTGAGCTGAAGCTTCAGCAGCTCACTCGCTGCCGTTTGCCCCTATGCACATAGGGGCCGAATGGCAGTGAGTGAATAGCCAAATGCTGCCGGCATTTGGCTTGGCTATTCTGCTCGGCACCTCCGTGGTACCGAGCAGAATAGAAAACAGTGAAAAAAGTAGAGAAAAAAGGATGCAAAAATATTTTTCAAAATGTAAATACATTTTAAATTAAAAAAATAGATTAAAAAAAATTAAATAAAAAAACATTTGGGCGGAGCTAGCAGTGACAGCTAGCTCCGCCCAACCGTTTCCTATTGGTGGGCACCTTCTAGAGTCTTCTAGCAGGTCCTGGACAATGAATAACAACTGTTGTTCAGCGTCCGCAGGTCAGCGTCCGCAGGTCATTTGGGGGCGCTGAATTGTCATTACAACTGGGCAGAGCCAGCCGTGAGATCATCACCCCACTTCGGCTGACCCTTCAGCTCAGTTGAGCCGAAGCATATGCCTTCGGCTTGGCTGAGCTGCTCGACCACCTTCAGCTGCTGTATGGGCTATAGTGAATATCAGTCGAACCGAAGGGCTCCGGCGGCCGAAAAGAGCCAAAGGATCAGCAGAAGCTACAGCTGGATCCTTCGGCTCCTTTGTGAATAGCCCCCTATATTAACATTGGTGGAGCATAAAGGATGCTGAATTCACTGGAGAGTATTATAGCTTAAACAAAGGGAGAAACAGCGGGCTGCAATCATATCGAGAAACGAAAATGCAACTGAGGTGGCCACATTTACCTGCTTAATGCATCAGGCTTTTAAGGACCATCTATAACTTGATGGCCAATGTATTCTGGTAAGTGTGGAGGAGGATATTTGGCACGAGGCTCATTTGAAAGTATTCCTGCAGAAGTGCACAATTTTTTGGTTGTGGACTTTTTTCTATCTTTAGGCACAACGATTTTAAAATATATATTAAGGACTATTTAGCACAGGATATTGGATGTTTTGTCTTGATATAATGAAGAGTATGCATTTTATTATAAGGAGAACACAGATTGGATTATTGGTTAACTGACCTATTGGTTTTTGTATGATCACACATGTAATATGTGATACCTTAATAAATTACAATAAATTACAATCATGGTATAAGTATATACAGGTGAAACTCGAATAATTAGAATATCGTGCAAAGTTCATTTATTTCACTAATGCAACTTAAAAGGTGAAACTAATATATGAGATAGACTCATTACATGCAAAGCAAGATAGTTCAAGCCGTGATTTGTCATCATTGTGATGATTATGGCTTACAGCTCATGAAAACCCCAAGAACCCCAAATCCACAACCTCAAAAAAGTAGATTATTACATGCAATCAATAAAACAAGGATTGTACATAGAACAATATCGGACTTCTGAAAAGTACAAGCATGCATATGTACTCAGTACTTGGTTTGGGCCCCTTTTGCAGCACTTACTGCAATTACTTTTGCACGATTTTCTAATTATTCGAGTTTCACCTGTATTTAAAGTTTGGATAGAGGTACAAGGATCAAGAGTGCAGTGCACAATTGAGTAAATGTTAATTGAAGTGACTTTTCTTTATTAGCACAGTGGTTGATATTTATACATATGGTTTTAGGATCAGAGTATAGGCAGGAGCGTGGATTATACCAGTTTGAGACAAACAAAAGTGTCCACATTATCCAGGCAGGGATGTGATCACCCCAAGAAGGAGCATCACTCCTGCACTACAGTGAGGAAGATGGGGAAAGGCTTGGGATCTGCTGTTTCTTGTAACCATAGAGTTAGGTAACTAAAAAGGACTTGTAGACTAGAATTGTTTTGTTTAAATCTAGTATGACTGATAATTGGGGTATGATTGGGGTATGTGAAATGGAGTCCACCTTGTTTAAAATCAATTATAAGATAAAATAACAAATCCAACTTTTGCTGCAGTATTCCCTGCAGAGATTTACCTCACAACCCTTTTTTTTCTGAAACTAGATTTCCTCAGTTTGATGGCCAGCATCATTTAACCCACTTACTTATCTTGGACACACCAACCCTGGACTGGATAGTGAAAGGAGAAGCAGCACATACTGTAGATAAGCTCATCCCTCTGTCACTCTGCTTTCCCTTTCTATCAGCTTGCTTGTTGGTGAGCACATGAACTAATTGGCTCCTTGTACTGCTTCTTGCTCTCACACTCCAGCCCTGCTGTACAAGGACTGCAAGAGGATGAAACAAATCAAATTCAGGAACTTGCACTGCTCCTATTTAAAAATAAATAAATTTAGTGATGTATTATTGAGTACAGAGCTATATTTAGTTGTGTCCTTATATCTGCCTAGCTTTAAGATGTGTGTAAAGACTGATAACAGCATGTAATCACAAACATTCTTTTTAGTTCATGGATATGCAGGAATAGCAATGATTTCCGCATTTTTCATCAAACCATAAACAAACACATATCATAAAACAATGTCTTACAAACTTAAAGAGCAGGATACTACATCATGAGCTGTCATGATAAAGAAAACAACAAATGATGAGTGCTAGCTTCACACTTATGCAACAAAAACAAATAATGCTTAATCATACAGCAAAAGCTATTAAATAAATTAACATCATGAAGAACTAATAAAAGTTTCCTTAACCAATGTAATAAATGAGTGTTCCACCCATATATTCAATGAGTTTTAAGGCTTGTCATGAACATAGTGTCAAAATATTGATTTGTGTCCACTAATAAACTACAAGAAACCGAGATGTACAAATCCCAGGAGCTTCGAATGCTCCTTACAAATGACAGCTGCCTCCTAACTTTTGAATTTTTCTATAGTCCAGGAGCTGGAAAAGTATCTGTACATGTACTTGTACCGAGTACGGTACTTGGTAACTTGGTATCCCTAGTTACAATGTTTTACTAGCTCCAAAGCAAAAACAAATCTAAATGCACCGTATTTTCTTTTCTGAATATGTGTGCATTTATTTATTTTTATAAGGTGCACTTCACCTCAGTTAGCGACTGATACCTATAGAATGCCAGTGCTATTGCTATTTATGCTTGTCCATGAAAGCTGTGCACAGAGTAACTTTATATGCTTATTAATTTTGTACATTTATACATTGTACCCCAAGTAGGACCACCTTCACTAGATGATAAATCCCCCCTGCTCCACTCACCACGCGTTCCATTACACGCTGAGCGAAGACACTACCATGGAGGGAAACCTATGCTGACATGGGGGAGAGCCAGGAAAGGAAAATGACGGTAAGTATTGGTAACAATTTTCCGTATTCCTGGCTCACCCCTTGTCAGCATACCACGGGAGATAACTAGCCACAAAAAAATATGGGAGGGTACTCAATGCAAAAAATTATTGATTCATCTAATCAATGAGAACAGGCGGCAGAGAGCACAGCCAAGCCAAAGGAAAGAGCTGAATAAGAGGAGACGTCCACCCTATAATGACGGATGAACGTATTAGGAGTAGACCAGCTGGCGGCCTTGCAAACAATCTCCGCAAGAACTTTGGAGTACGCAGCCCAGGAGGTAGACACTGATCTGGTCGAGTGAGACCTAACTTCGAGAGAAGGAGGTAGACCTGCTGAAGCATACACCAGTTAAATAGCCCTGACCACCCATGAAGACAACACTCTAGTCGAAGCTGCAGCCCCTTTCTTAGGACCCCGCGGCAAAATGAACAGATTATCCGAGGTGCGAAAGTCTTTGGTTCTAGAAATGTAGGTGGACAAGACATCTACTGCATCCAATTGTTTAAGAAGCCTGTCATCCACTGCAAGATCCGCTTCATTAATAGCCGGGAGAACTGTCTCCCAATTGATGTGAAACTCCGAAGAGACCTTGGGCAAAATATCAGGCCTGGGCTTTAGGACTACTCGATCCAGAAAAAACTGGCAGTAGGGCTTGTTCACAGAAAAGGCACGAAGTTCTGACATTCGTCTAGCCGAGAGGATGGCCGTAACGAACACCGCCAGCAAAGTAAGATGTTACATTGAACTGGATACAGTGGAGAAAAAGGACTGTTCAACAATTCCTTTAGGACACTTGCTTCACCATAGGGTGAAAAGCCCAACGAAACCTGGTCAGAGCCGACAGAGCTGAAATTTGGACTCGCAGGGTATTATAGCTGAGACCCGCGTCTAGGGCAGATTGGAGAAAGTCAAGCACTTCTCCTATCGATGGATTCTCAGGATCCCTGCCCCTATTTGAGGCCATCGACAAGAACTTTTCCCAAACCTGATGATAAGTTGACTTGGTGGACAGTTTCGTAGCCTTCAGCAGAGTCTCCACTACCGAGGATGAGAGACTCAGCCGCTGTAACCTTTTCCTCTCAAGCTGAAAGCCATCAAACCTAGGCGAGACAAGTTGGGATGGACCATGTCCTGTTAAAGTAGAAGGTCCCGTTCCAAAGGAAATGGAATCGGAGGAGCGATCATGAGATCTAGAAGTAGAGGGAACCGCGACCTCTTCAGCCACCATGGAAGAACTGCTTTTGCTCCCACTTGCTCTTTGTCTATCTTCAATAGAGTCCGTAAAATCAACGGAGTCGGGGGAAATACATAGACCAGGCTGAAAATCACTTGAGAGAGAGAGACTCTGTCCCACTGCTGTAAGAAGCAAAATTGGATGCACCGTAAATGCCAATGGGCCCATGGCACGGCCGGGGTGGTTGATGAGAGTAACCCGATGTAACTCAGGCAAGCCCTGGCCGCACAGAACACTGATCTGCCCACCACACCGGAAGATTGGATTATATGACGAACCTTGCAGTGTGGAAGGAAGATCTTCATCTGAACGGTGTTGAAAATCATGTCTGAGTACTCCAATCTGTGAGAGGGAAGTAAATTGCTTTTCTTCCAATTTATCAGCCACGGGAACCTGAAGAGTTAGAAGCACCACCTCCTTGTGAGCACCTATTTGATGTACTGACTGGCTCAGGAGCAAGACATCGTCCAGATAGTAATGAATGCGTATATTTTTCATCGGTAAGAAGGCTATCAGGGCCACAAAGACCTTGGTAAACGTCCTGGGGGCAGACAAGAGGCCAAATGGTAGGCATTAAAATTGAAAATGCTCCGCACCCACTGCGAACCTGAGGAATCTCTGGTTCTCCACCGCAATGGGTATGTGAAAATACGCATCTGCCAGGTCCACTGTCAGCATCCAATGCTTGGGCCTTACCACATCTTTTATTGTTTCGGGGGACTCCATACGGAAATGCTCTGTTCTGACTTACGTATTTAATCTTTTCAGATCCAGGATAGGCCTGAACGCCCCCGACGACTTCCTTACTAAGAAAAGTGGAGAGTAAACCCCTGTTCCCCGCTGGTGATGCGGAACAGGCAGTATCGCACGTGAGTGCCGTAATTCTTCGATATAGGCTCTGAGACAATCTCACTTCTCTATTGACCTTGGAATTGCAGTCTCCATGAAAAAATCTGACGGAAGGGACGCAAACTCGATCCTGTACCCCCTTCGAATGACTCACCACCCATGTGTCGTGGATGTTGTCCGCCCAAATCCGTCCGTAAGAGGCCAATCTTGCGCCCACAGAAGGCGGAAGGGCGGCCTCATTTCAGAATTACTTTTCCGCTTTAGCAGCTTGAGAGGGCTTACCTCTGCCACCCCTGAAAAAGGAAGACTGATCCCCTCTCCAGGAGCCTCTGAGGAATTATCTTCCAGGTCTTTACGCCTTGGAGTCACGGAACTGGTCCCGTGACGGACCCCATCCAGATCTATTCTGCCGAAAGGACTGTTGCCGTCTTCCTTTATCCTGGGGAAGTAAGCCCGATTTTCCACCAATCACCCTCTTAATGGCTTCTTCCAGAGGTGTCCCAAAGATTAATTTCCCTGCAAAGGGAACAGAGCAACGCCCCTGCTTGGAGGCCCCATCCGCCGACCAATGCTTCAGCCAAAGCACTCTACGACCTGTCACCGAATGGGACATCAGCCTAGAAGAGAGCCTCACCAGGTCGACTGAGGCTTCCGCTGTAAAGTTGGCCACCATCTTCAGATCATGAAGAGGCAACACAATCTCTTCCCTGGGGGTACCTGAGAGAAGAGCATCCTCCACTCTTCCAATCCAACTTTAAAAGAGACAGAACCGTCTAACAGTAAAACCATATGTTTTGCTATTCGTTGAAGGGCAGCATCCACTTTGGGGGGAGTATCCCACAACTCAGAATCTGATGGCCTGCACGGATATAATTTGGCAAACCGGTTAGACAGGCTGGACTTCTTATCCGGCCTAGCCCATTCCTTCCATAAAACATTACCCCCATCTTCCTCCCCAGAAGATCAATCAAGAACTCACCTGAACCAGAGCAACCAAGTGATGTCCTGCAGCTAGCCAAGCCGATGACCGACTGCTGGCGAGGCAGGCTTCATAAGGAGGCTGGCCGACAGGACCGCCCCCTAGAGCACAGCGAACCACGCCCCCTCTGGATCACCTGACCGTACTCATGGCCGTGGGACCCGAAAGTATGCACTCTAAGCTGGAGCGCAAGCCGAGCCGCCCCACCACGAGGACGGAATCCAAGGCAGCCGCTCGAGATGCGGCCACACGAAAGGCCAGACAAAGAGAGAGGCAACGAAAAGGTAAGAAAGAGACAGCAGAGATAGAAAAGAAAAAAATGGACCTCGACTAGGCGGCCGTCCAGAGTCCACTTACCCAGCCCTTAGCCATCAGACTGGCAGCTATTTAGGCCATGGTCACCACCCTGGCACCACAGGTATCCTGCTCAGAGGGTTTACCTCTCACCGGAGCATCTAACACCCGACGGTGGGGAGAAGACCCATACAGAGGTAGGAGAGGGAACCTAAAACAATCTAAAATGTACAAAAAACCTAACAGCAAACTTTAGTGAAGTGTCCTGAGCGAGGACAAAAAAAGAACGTGTGGTGAGTGGAGCAGGGGGGATTTATCATCTAGTGAAGGTGGTCCTACTTGGGGTTGCACACACACACGCATACACTGTCTTTTTACTGCATCATTGCTTTTCACATTGATTCAATATCCCACATACGGTATTGCTTCTGCTGTTCCCGTAACTGTGTTAGAAAAGTTTGCCATCAATTTCTCTAAGTGTCTGTGGCAATTAGCTAAATGTTGATGATGACTTGATTAATAGTAGTGCTAAATATTGATTGTGTAATTGTGACTGAAGTATGGTATAAATCTTCTACACAATAGGATGGTTAACTCACAGGCACAAGACATATAACAGCACAAATTACTGTCAGCAGCAATTCTTTTTTTTATTTTTCGGGTCTTAGGGAAGCTTACCTGGATAAATGTTTTATAACCATCACTTTTTTAAGAACTTTATTTAAGAATATAATCATAGCATATAAGCAATCACAGAACAGTACTTAGAACAGGGGTAGCCAAACTCCGTCCCTCCAGCTGTGGTGAAACTACAAATACCATCATGCATCTGTCTCTGGGTGTCATGCCTGTGGCTGCGAGAATCTTGCAACGCCTCATGGGACTTGTAGTTTTACCACACCTGGAGAGAGCTAAGGTTTAATTTCCGGCCCCATTGTTCATCCAAATATATTTGGGGACAAGACCACAGAATAATTGTATATATCCTGTGAAGGATCCTATGAAGAATATTTATTGTAATTATAGCCGCCCAACTAAACCAAGAACATTTTATTTATGGAGGTTGCATTTTATATCTGTCTGTCAATTCCTAAACTTATCATGTAGTTTATAATGTTTAGGGACTTGTATAGTGTTATACCTCACTTTCCTACCTACAGTGAAATCTGCCTGGATAAAGACCCACACTAAATGGTATGAATAATCTGCCAGGATTTTGGCAAAGATTTTAGTATCCACATTTAACCTCCCTGGCGGTATGATTATGCAGTATTTTTGCATGCCAAAGCAGTACATTGTTTTTCATGGAAATTTGTTGTTTTATATTGTAGGCCTGTAATTCTTAGTAAATCTTAGGAATAACTCACCTAAATCTGTCCAAACAAGAGTCTAGTAGACATCCCGGGTATGATAAAGTTTGAAACACACTCCGCCCCCCGATGTGACACCGAAAATAAAAGTCGGATTGCCGGCATCGGCGGGGCGCACACAGCAGAGGAAACCGCGGGCTCGTAGGGACAAGGTAAGTGACACTTTTGTGCAATCCCGTGTGTGTCTCGGGGTTACCGCTATTGGTACTGAAAATTAACCCCGAGCCACACTCGGGAATACCGCTAGGGAGGTTGATAGGCAGATTGGATAATAATTACAGCATATGATGTGGTCTCTGCCATCCTTCAGTATCCCCACTATGTTGATCTCACGGCAGAAGGGTGGCAGTGGGGTGCCTTGAATGATTTAATTAAAGGCTTTCAAAAAGTGTGGTGTCAGTAGAGAGTCTTGAAAATGAGGGTTGTAAATCTGCCTTGGCCTGGACCTTTTCCGTTGACCGTGGAAAATTTAGTAGCAAGGAAATTTCACAGATGTACTTATTGCACAGGTGTCAACCTACCACGGTACCACACTTGAATTCACTGAGCTCCTGAGAGCGACCCATTCTTTCACAAATGTTTGTAGAAGCAGTCTGCATGCCTAGGTGCTTGATTTTATATACCTGTGGCCATGGAGGTGATTGGAACACCTGAATCCAATGTTTTAGAGGGGTGTCCCAATACTTTTGGCAATATAAGGGTCTATTCACAAAGCAGCCGAAGGATCTAGCCGTGGCTTCGGCCGATCCTTCGGCTAGCTTCGGCCCCAGGACCCCTTTGGTTCAGTAGAACTGAAGGGCTGCTGTACGGGCTATTCACAATAGCCCAATTATATATAGCAGTTCATTAAATAAAGCGATCTCTAATAATAATAATACAGCCAAGTCAATAGCACCTGTCAAATAAATCAGTCAAATAGGTGTATAATATTCTAGAAGCACGCGTTAATTACAAGATTCATTATTTGTTCTTTTGCCAGTCAGTTTCAGTGTATCACCCCTGATAAACTATTCTGTCCAAAAAAACCCATAAAATTGAATAATGTCACTGATGAAATTTGCTGAAGTATGTCTGGGAATACCTGTCTATTTATACCAAGAGAGGTTGCAAAGGTAGCAACTGCTAAAACTTCTTGTTCCTCCATTGTACCATTGGAAACTTGATTATAAAGTATATTATAGCTAGAAGATGGTGTCATGCATAAAGGGATGCTATATTGTGGAAATATTGGGTAACTGTTATTAAAGAAAACCTATACTGAGATAAATATGTAGCATGCCATTGCTGACCTCCTTCTCAAAATGCTTGGTGCCTGACTGTCCCCTAACTGCCTTACTGCATGACTAACTGTATGCAAATCAAGTCAAAACCCCTGATCTGCCTAATTATCACCCGATAAATGGCACAACAGCTATTACTATTATTATTATTTCTGTTATCCTTCATTTATAAACTGCCAGGATTTTATGGCACATGGTACAGTAAATAATAAGGGCAGTTAATCACAAGTGTGAGAAGTGTAAAATATTACACAGGAGAAGATAGACTGTATGCCCATGCAAGTAGGGCCAAGACAATGGGGAGTACTAGATACACTAGATAAGGAAGGTACTAGAGGCTGAAGGAGATGGGAGTTAGTTACTTTGAAGGAGATCAGGATGGTATAGAGGCTGAAAGGTACATCCTTTTGAAGAAGTGAATTTTGAGGGAATGGTAAATCTGTTTTAAGGTGAAAGCAAATCTTAAAGGACCCCTGGAGAATTCCAGAGAATGGTGTTAGAGAAATGTTGGAGATATGCATGGAATGAGGTCATGAGTGAGGGGGGAAACCAGCAGGTCATTGGATATTTGTGGAATATTTGTTTATGAAGTCAGAAATTTAGATGGGGAATACATTGTGAGGTTCATTGAAAATAAAGCATGACAATTTGATTACAAGGTTGCTTTTGCTCTAGTATTACTGGCAAATGGTAGGGGTAAGACTCTTGTTAGTAGAATACAAGTCAGGAGAATGTTGCAGTGATAAAGGAAGAGATTATGAGGTCATGAAAAAGGAGTTCAGTGGTCTCTTGAGTTAGTAAGGAACATATTTCAGAGATACTGTGTAGGTAGAATTAACAGGTGTTATAGCTGTTCTGGATTTAAAGAGACAGCTGCCTGAGTCAATGATGTTCATGCCCCGTGACAGTGAATGTATGGGTTAAGAATAATAGTAGTAGAATTAAAAGAGAGATGTCACAAAGGTGATGCAGGAGGACAAATAATTAGCCAAATTTGATCTAAGTTAAGTTTTAACCCTCAGACATTCATGAGGAAAGGGTTCAAGGGCAGTGTAAAAAGTTTTTTCGGACAGCAGGAGAAATAGATAGGTAGATGTGGGTATGAGCTACACAAAGTCACTGTGGGGAGCTCCAATAGAGATGGAAAAAGGAATGGAAGGTTCTATAAATAAGAGGGGGACCATGAGAGGCCAGTGTGTCAAGGGAGTGCAGTGTTTGGAGTAACAGATGGTAATCAACATATATAAACAAGGTTAGTGAGAAGAAAAATGTAAATGTTGCCAGCAATTTCAGTTAACCTCCCTGGCGGTATTCCTGAGTGTAGCTTGGGGTTACTTTTCCATACCATAAGCGGTAACCCCGAGCTACACTCGGGAATGCCACATAGCATTTACTTAGCTTGTCCCTCGAGCCGCACTGTGTTCCGGGTTCAGTCCCTTGCAAGCGTACGCGTCGCAGGGGGTGGAACCGCCGGGATATTCAAAGGAAAAAATGACAAAGACGAAAAAAATTCGAAAAAAATAGACAGAAAAATGACATGGAAAAAAAGAAAATATCATACCGCCAGGGAGGTTAAATATGCAGGATGAATACCAGACTGAAGAGAGTCAAAGAGGGAATTAGATATGAAGGAAAGTAGTAAGTCTGCTATTTACAAAGTGTTCAAGCAGACTGAAAATGTAAGGGAGAAGAAAAATAGGGTGATAACTAAAAAATGGATACAGATACAAAGGGGTCTATTCACGAAGCTGCGGAAGGATCTGGCCGTAGCTTCGGCCGATCCTTCAGCTAGCTTCGGCCCCAGGACCCCTTTGGTTCGGTAGAACCGAAGGGGTGCTGTACAGGCTATTCACAATAGCCCGTACAGCTCCCTATCATGGCCGAGCGGCACAGCCGAGCCGAAGCTAGCACCTGAAGTGAATAGCCAAACAGTGTTCGGCTCACTTCACTTCAGATCGGTCATTCACTCGGCTGCCCTCGGCAGCTTCGTGAATAGACCCCAAAGAGTTTCTTTGTATAGGAAATATTGTAAAAATGTAGAAGGGAAATAGTTTAGGCATCACAGGTACTACAATGGGGGATTAGGCATGGAGAGAAGTAGAGAGGACTGGGTCAAGCAGACAGGTTGTGGATGGAAATTATGAAATGACAGAAATGATTTAATCTACAGTCATAGAGCTAAATGAGCAAAGAAAAGAGTTGCAAGCAAATGAATCCACAAGCTCAGTATGACAGTTAGGCATGTAACATTTTCAGAAAAGAACTTGGCAGTGATAGACTACATATTTCTCTCAGCACAGGTTTCCCTTAAAGAGTTTGTAAACCCAAACAGAAACAAATCAATATATGATAGATTTCTACTCATTATCTACTGTGTATCCTGCCAAAAGTGACTCTACAATAAAATTCTGCCCTAGGGTAACAATGCTGCTCTTTCATATAGAGACATTTACTGAGCATTATCATAGTTGACATAGTCATTAACTGGCAGAATCATCAGGAGCAATTAAAGAAACAATCAACTTAATAGATACTGTATATATCTATATAGATATATACACTGAGTGGCCAGATTATTATGATTACCTGACGTTTGTAGGGAAATTAGCTATAATTAGCTATAATTTTGCGCCGAAGTTGCTAGAGGGCCAGACCATTATAAATAGGGAAGCAGGTTGTTTACCATGACAGTAGAAGTGATTTTTTTCTGAAGATATGGGTAAACAACGCGATTTAACAGCCTTTGAACGTGGGATGATTGTTGGCGCTCTGAGCCATGGAGCGAGTATCAGCAAAACAGCAGAATTCGTTAAATGTTCAAGAGCAGCTGTTGTTAAAGTGAAACAAAATGGTAACATTTCAATGACCTTGCGTGCTTGCTTTCATATTGATTTATGACATTTTTAACATGATGCAGGATTTGGAACCACAGTTTTTCTTCTGTGCCATAGGGAAATTGTATTATGAGCACATGATCAAAAGTAAACCTAAACATCAAACTTAGAAATCATCTCTAACCAACTCACTTCTTCCAATTAATCACAGAAACGGGCTCATTAAGCCAGCGCCTGGTAATAAATCAAATACAGCTATAAAGTAGTCATTCACTGCTGCTGTACAAGCATATTTATTTTAATATCACGCACATTTTCTGAAATGCATATAATAAAAGTTCAAAATAAAGATTTGTACTGATGTGTTTTTCTACTCTGCTTTTGCAGATTGTTATAAATGAAAATGTTTTGTGAAATAATTTGCAATAATATCTACTGGCCAACATGTAATCAAATGAACATCAAAATGACACAATTTTTGAACCAAACTGCGCTAACAACATGTTTTGTAACCTGGCAATTGGATGAAATTCTTAGAAGAACATACAGTTTCATTACTGAATAAAAAGCATGAAGTATGATTGTTTTTCACTGGCTGAACCGAGGAACTTCTACCACGTGTTAATTTTGGTATATTTCACTGTTCTATTCTTACCTCTAAATGAGTAAAATAACAACATGTGACTCAGCTTGTCAACATCAAAGAGATGGCATACTGATGTCAGTAAAACGGGCTTTGCCATGTTGTCTACATGAACAACCTGGGCAATGAAAAAAACAAAAACACATGCTTACTGTGGTTTCAAGTATTTATTAAGAGTATTTATGGAGTATTTATAAAAGAAAATCAGGAAAAAAGGGAGGTTGCTTACCAAAATGAACACTGTAGTTGATTTACCGAAGAAGTAGAGCATGTTCATTTTGCAAGGGAATTTTTACTTAACCTCTTGCCGTCCGCCCGTAGTAGAAAAACGGACGGACGGCACTGCTGCAGAATGTGGTGGCAAGTTACCTTTGCAAAGAATACACAATTACAGACAAGGAAAAATAAGAAAGAAACAGCAATTTTGCTTGAATCTGATTGGGGGATGGAAGTCAGAAGAGCTTCACCTCATTCACTAAGATAAATGAAAATTCCCTTGAAAAGGGAAAATGCACTTTGCTAAGTGAACAGCTTATTCAACTTCACTAAAATAATCACATTGTTTTATGTGGCTAGAGAATAAAAGATGAAACCTAACTGCCCACTTTCCCATTACCCTTTCCGGGTTATTCACAAAGATGTATTCACAAAGCTGCCGAATGGCAGACGTGTGAATAACCGACCCGTAGTGAAGTGAGCCAAACGCTGTTTGGCTATTTACTTCAGGCTTGTACAGCTGATTGCAGCCGTACATTGGCTTGCTTCGGCCGACCCAAAGTGCAGAAGGAGTTGGTGTTGGTATGTGATATTTCATATCATTCTGGTTAAAGCATGTACATGCCTGGATATGAGCGCAATAAACGTGCAAGATGAGAATATATATGCGCACGATTACTAGTGCGTAAAATTTACGCAGGTGAATATGTACCATTTTGAACTCTGTCACAGCAGCATATAAATAATGTACACATTTCGACTGGTGGTGTAGGCATATATCTACTACTATAATTTTGGGTGTGTAGATTCAACAGTTTTGATTTTTGGGTGGATATTTGCATTGCTGTATGGATAAATGCAACTCACTTGATGCAGGATTTGAACCGGGGACATGGGTGCTGTGGGGCAGTAGCTCTAACCCCTGAGCCACTGGGCTTCCCTCAGGGAATTATGCTCATGGTTGTTGCACATCCCCATTGAATCTTGGAAATGTAATACGCCATGCGCGCGTGTTTGTGCTATTTATCAAGCATCTGCACATAAACACGCCATGAATCACGCTTCTGCATACGCTTCTGCGCCAAGCGTATATGCGCGCATGCGCGCACAGTCGGCGTGTTTTTGCATGGCGTGTTCATGGCGTGTTTATGTGCTTAGTAAATCAACCCTCTTGGGTCAGTGCACTGGGAGAAAACATGGGGCATAAGACTATGACATTGCTTAGGTTTTTATTACTTAATTGGTCCCCACCTTCCTCATTCTACAGCATCCCCAGTATGATGGATTGTTGGAAATAGCCTCATCTTTTCTTTTTTTTTTATTAAAAGAACTAAGGGAAGTCTATAAATGGAGCTATGATATTACTATTAAAATAAACACTTTTTCTTACTAAAACTAACAGTGCACGTTTGTTGAAGAATAATTAATGGCTCACAGTAGATCTATATGTCTAACAGTTGAGCATGACTGTCAAAAGGACATACACAGGTATGAGTAATTGAAATGAATTATAACTACCTGGCACAGTAAATATTATAAAGCCAGATTTTCTCTTTATGTGCAGAAATCATTGTAGCTTCATGTTGTTAGATCCAAGGGAATTCATGATAATCACTTTCTTGGAAGAAAAGTGGCTTGGTTAAGTGCCAACATAAAAGTGAAATTTGAAAACAGATATTGTAATAATAACTACAGGTGATATATTTCTTTATTTATGCACAGTGAATACCAGGGAATTAAAATGCCCTTATAACCGTATTAACTATTCCTTCAACTTAAAAAGCAAAACAAGGTTTGCAATAAATCACAGACAAGAGGGTAATGTAAATTTTGTCTACTTTTTCAGCAATCATTTGTATTGCATATTATACTCAGCTGAACAGTGAATATCTTACTAATAATGCATATTTTATACCTAGTGGAAGCTTTTTTTTTTTTGCAACCTGTATGCAAGGCACAGCAAAACAGAAAAGTTATACAAAAGTATCACAATATTAATGAGACATGCAGTTTGTATTCAATAAACTCATGCATCTTTAAGGAAAAAAAAACATTCAGTTATATGAAATTAAAATCTAATTTCCATGCATTGTAAATAGTATATGTCAATAAATCATATGAACAACAGTTAGAAATTACCCTTCAAGTCTAAAGCACAGCATGGCAAAATAGGGTTTCCTTGATATGAATAAAATAAGAAGAAATAGCTGTTAATTTTCCAGCACAGGTTAACAAGTAAAAGTTCAGGACCTGGCTAGCTGTTAAGACTACATACGCGGGGAGGCTAATAAGTTCTTACCCTCACCATGATCTAGATGTGCTAGGGATCTGAAATGTTGCGTGTTTATAGGTGGATATCTTAGTAATATGCCTGCCAATTGTTGTTTTTGTAGGTAGTGGTGAATTATAGTTCGAGCCAAGAGAGATGGAGTAGGTGTCATGCCGGACAAAGTTGAATAACGAGCCGTGTGTTGCTGCTAGCTGACAACGCACCTGCACATCGAGCTGCAGAAACTGTCAGTTTTGTTAGTGACTGTGGCTATGAATCTCTGCCCCACCCACCTTACTCACCTGACCTGGCACCTTCGGACTTCTTCCTGTTTCCAAATCTGAAGAAACAGCTTCAAACCCCAAACAATGATGTCAGCTAGATCCCTAGCACATCTAGATCATGGTGAGGGTAAGAACTTATTGGCCTCCCCTCGTATCTAATTTTTTTAGACACATTTCACAGACTGGTGCACTCTATTTTACTCAAATGTTTTGTTGTCAAACATTTGTTTCACATCTTCCCAGTGTCCAAAGCTAAAGAAGGTTCCCAGGGACAAAACTTACCCACAAGAAGAATGACTCATTTAGTAACTATTAATATTAGGGAGGCACCGATACATCCGCTGCCGAAACATATCGGCCAAAAATTGCACTTTTGGCATAATGCCGAAAGTGGCATTTTCCTGCCGATACATCAGGCGCATCCCTGCTTTCTTTCCTCCCCGCTTGCTGCTCTGTGTCCCAGTGGGGAGGAGAGAAAGTGTGGCAGCCGACCGAGCGATGTGAGCGGCCGGCGTCTCCTCCCACACCGCTCAGCCACCTATCACAGTCCGGCAGAGCGGTGTGTGGGTGGAAACAGGCCGCGCTGTCACAGGAGTCTGAGCTCTCCTCCTTACACCGCTATACCAGCCTCCTGTGACAGTGTGTCAGAAAGGAGAACAAGGTTCAAACACTCAGATCAGTGATCGCTGGGTGTTTGTACATAATTGAGGGCATGGTATGTGTACTATATCTTCAATTATGAATGAATGGGAGTGTTCATCATCTCCTCTTCATTCATGATTGTGGTTATAGTAACATACTCTGCCCTCATGTTATGAATGAACAGGAACACTCAGTATAGAGGATTCCTGTTCATTAATAACAGGGGCTGCAGAGAAAGAGATTGAGGACTTTGTGTCCTTAATCTCTTTTTCTATTTTAAAAGGGAAATATCAGCGGTCTGTTTAGGCCCCTAATATTTCCCCGAAGCCCCTAAAAGTAAAGTAAAAAATAAAAATATTTAATAAAAAATTAATTAATAAATATAAAAAAATTAAAAAGTTTCTAAAAATAAAATATTTGAAAACATTAAAATAAAAAACATTTTTGGTATCGGTTTCGGCCTGACAATTTTTTAATTTCGGTTTTAAAATTTCCATTTCGGAACACCTCTAATTAATATTACTTAACTCCCGTCACTTTCTCATTCCAAGATCTAATTGGTTGCCATAATTTGCCTTAATTATCTATGCAGTGTCAGCAATATTTACTTCTTCTACTGTGCTTTCATAGTGTATTTCCACATTTGAAGACCAATTGGATAACAACTTTTTTATATGTGTTACATCTTCCCAATAGCATTTTCTAAAAAAAAAAAATGCTGGCAGTTTAAATTCCTTTTACTTGGGTTAAGGTTTTAAGGGTTAAAATGTCTTCTTGTTTCTATTTCTTTGAAATGTTAGAAGGGGCTGTGAGGGGTGAGGGTTCTGCATTGGCTTGTATGTTAATGAAGCTTATCAGATAAACACAATCCTCCAAATTTCTGTCCCAAGTCTTTCCATTGGCACAGACCACTGTGAAAGGGCTAAGAAAAACCTGGAATCAGCCATCTTGCCGGATAAAACAAAACATTAAAAAGGTAAGAAAGTATTTTAAAAGTTATTTTTCAGTATGCTATGTGAACAAAAACACATAACAAAGGGGTTTGGAGGGGTTTTCACAAATTTGACTGCAAACATAGAAATACACTTTAAGGTATAAGTAAATAAAAAAAGGCAGACGAAAGGTTTCGCTGAAAGATTTACAATTCTTCCAGCTTAGTTTAAGAAATGCTACTAAATGTCAATTTCAACAGGATTCTTCTGATCGTCTTTCACAAAAGAAAGCATACTTTCCTGATCAGTGCTTTGTTTTTAGCACCCCCAGTTGTTTTCATTGCCCCCTATGTTCTCCCGACATGTTTTCAAACTTTAAACCATTGTTTCAGTGGTGTTTATATGAAAAGGAATCACAGTCTTCACCCAGTAACTACAGATCTGTAAGTTTAACTTTTATTGTACGGCAGACACTTGAGGGTTTTGATAAAAGAACACATACAAGAGTATCTTCTAGAAAACAATGTGATAAACAATAGCTATCATGAATTCACAAAATACAGAAGTTGCTAAACAAATCTTTCTTTTTATGAGGAATTTAGACAGAGAAATGGTTGTGGATATGTTATACTTGGACTTTGCTAAAACCTTTGACACTGTTCCCTTATGTCTAAAATGAAGGTCTGTAGGCTTAAACATTTCAGCCTGTAGATAAATAGAAAAATAGTTTAAAGACAATTTTTGGAGTAATGATTAAAGAAGAACTCTACTCCGACACTGCAAGGGTTAACTTGTTGTTTTGGTGTAGTGGCTAAAATAAAGAAAATATACTCGCCTGATCCTCAATTCTGTGGCAGTGACCTCTGAACTCTTTCACCTCCGTCCTGGCAGTGGAATGTGCCTAGGCACCCTCACATCTAATACAGCTGCATTATGACATAGGTCCAAAGACTGCCAGGGCAGAGGGAAGAAGAGGCTATGGGACCGGTCTTGGATCCCAGCGAGGATCAGGTGAGTATATTTTCTTTATTTTAGCCCCTAGACCAAAATGAGCAGTTAACTCTTAAAGTGTGGGGGTAGCCCCACTGCAAGGGTTATTTTTCAGATTTAATGTTCTATACTAATGATCAATACATTGTTTAAAGTGGTTAGTAGTTTCCTCCAAAGTTCAATGTTAGGACCGTTACTCTTTAACTTTATATAGAGTGTGGGATTATTAGCAGCATTTCTGTGTTTTGCTATTTGCCTTTTGTAAATTGACTTGCAAGCTGACTTGGATGCACTGTTTGATTGGGCAACTTATTATTTGAGGTTTAATGCATAGAAATGTAAACGTATGGACCTGAGCACTCAAAATATGCATGCGTCATACACTCTAGGGGAAGTACAATTGGGGGGGAGTCAATGATGGAGAAGCATCTAAGTCTTCTGGTAGAATATAGGCTTAAAAATAGCATGCAATGTCAAGCTGCAGCTTCTGGAGTAACCAAGATACTTTCTTATATAAAAAGATGTATCAGCTCATGAGAGAAAGACACAGAGGGGAGACAATATCTGGAGCTGTTGCCCATGGGAACCAATCAGCTTCTCTCTTCAGTGGTGTTCAGTTAAGATTTGAAAATGAAAGAGATAAGCTGATTGGTTGCCGTGCACAGCTGCTCCAGATTTTGCCGGCTCCAGTTTTAATAAATTCCCCTCATAGTGTCATATTTATAAAGCTGTAAATATAAATTTCACAAAATATATACTGCTGGTGCAGGTGTTCTAAATTACAGGAAATTATTAATGTTTGGTGACTGTCACATTCACTGCTTAATCTTTTTGATGAGGGAGCATGGAGTTGGGTTTCCAACCAATCAGGAAGCTGGGCAGCATGTAATGACTAGCCGCCCGGCTTCCTAATTGGTCGGGAAGCTTGACAATCAGGAAGCCGGGCTGTGAGTCATTATCCACCCCCTGGCTTCCTGATTGGCCAGAAAGCTGGGTGAACAAACTTATACATACAGGGCTATTCACAAAAGGGTGAAGATTCTGGAGAAGGCAGGAGAAGTGAACAGTCTAGGCCAAAATAGCTGATTTGGAAAAATTCTCCAATTCAGCTCACTTTCCAGTTCAGCTATGTTGTTCTAGATTGTTCCCTTCTCCTGCCTTCTCCAAACCCTTAATCCTTTTGTGAATAGCCCTGATAATGTTTTTACCTTGTAAGGTAAATATACACTTGTAAGGTAAACATACACTTTTACATGTAAACATTCACTTTTCTTAGTGAACAGCCTCTACTGCATTAGTAAATCAACCTCAATGCATGTGTCACACAGACCTCCTGATCAATACCCATTTTAACCACTGGTATATTTTTATATTTCTTCCAGAAGCATTCCTTGCAATATAATCCAGTGATGTGTGCATTACAACATCAATTTGATACTTCATAGCCCTGAAATAGTTAAGTAATTTCCTGAAAGCTACAGGCACTGTAAAGTAAGAGTGGTGGGATTACAGCCTTGCTTTCACATAAGAGCATAGCTTTGTAGAATTGAATCAAAAGACATAAATAAAAGCCAGTGTTCTTATTTCTCTCTGTGTGTCCCAGAACTTGTGATTTCATCAAGAACTGATAAGATATAATGGAAGATAAGCATGCTGCTACAGCTACCTAGTGATAGATGCACTATTCTTTGGCAATGATAAATAAAAGTTGTTGCTGTCAAAAATTACATTGCTCATCAGGGGTATACAACACTTCAAAATGAGAATCTATGGTATGTTTTTTTAGCAGGGCCAGGTTTTTGAGTTATAACAACTAGCATCTTGATCTAATATTAGAACTTTTATCAGTATTACATTTTAAACAGATATTCATATGTATACATATACTGATTAAATCACTTGTGTAACAAAACTTTTAAATTTTTTTCACATTTCATTGTTGCTTTTTTATCTGGACATACATTTGCCAAACATTTTGGAATCATCTAACTGGTTAAATGTTGCAGCCTGTTAAAGTTATTTTCCTTTTGGATAACAGCAACCTTTCCTCTTGGCAGCCCCACTGCAGTTAGTGGGGATATTCATTGGTCTCCAGGGAGAGAGCCAGGCATTTTTCTCATAGCAGCTCTGGTAAAACAGGTAGTGTTCTGAGAATGCAGTCATGTCTAGTTATTATACCCATAGTCTGTGCATTGGTTTTCTCCAGCAGTGCTAACTAAGGTTGATATTTACATGGTAGGCTCTTTACCCACGCAACAGGATGGTGTGTGCTCATTGTTTTTTTTCTGCATATTATTGTTATTTGCTTAAGACTAGAGGTGCACCAAAAGGACATTTTTAAAACTGAAACAAAACCGAAAATAAAAAAATGTCAGGCCAAAACGTCAGGCCTTTTCACATTTTTTAATATTTTATTTTTATTTATTTATTATTATCTCCTAATATTTCCCTTTTAAAATAGAAAAAGATTGAGGAGACAGAGTCCTCAATCTCTTTTTCTGCAGCCCCTGTTATAAATGAACAGGAAGCCTCTATACTGAGTGTTCCTGTTCATTCATAATTTGTGGACATAGTATGTTTACCACAATCATGAATGAACAGGAAGTGATGTAGATCACTTCCCATTCATTCATAATTGGGGTCACGGTAAACATACTATGTCCTCAATTATTTACAAACACTCAGGGATCACTCAGAGAAACCAGGCATGCACCACAATTTTGGCCAAAATATGGCACTTTCAGCAATTTGCCTAAAGTGCCATTTTCGGCCGATATGTTTCGGCAGCCGAAATTTTGGTGCATCCCCACTTATGAACCCTTTCACACTGGCATTCCGATCAGGTCCACCTGTTAGTTTTTCAGGCGGATCTGATCAGAAGCCCAGTATTAGTCTAGGGGTAGCTGGATCTAAATGGATGTGCGTCCATTTACATCTTATTACCCCTGACTCCGGTCAGGTCTGAAATAAAAAAAAAACAGAACAGAGTCCAGTTTTGGCAGACCTGATCGTAACAGATTGGGGTAATCAGATGTAAATGGACTGCCCATAGACCAACAAATATCCTATAATTTAAGTTTAAGAGATGCCTGTGTTAGGCCCCTTTCACACAGTCATCTTTAGTTCCGATCAGCAGGGGACTCATGAACAGATGCCCTTTTTTTCGGAATGGATTTCACCGCTGTGACATCTGTGTCCATCCAATTTTTACCTCCATCTTGCAATAGAGGAAACAAATGGATGAACACGGATTTCACAATGGAGACATCTGCTCCAATTAGCATGGGATCTGTGCATGAATCCAATGCTGATCAGAACTAAAGGCACCTGTGTGAAAGGGGCCTACCACATGAATAGTTTACAAAACACTGAGGCCAATAGGATGGTTGGCAAATTTAACTGAAGGCTATCTGACACAAAAGGTGTACAAGTCTGAATTCTTGGTAAAAGTAGTCATCGATGCCTGGATGCCCAGGCCAAATCTAGCAGCGACAACTTGTGTTGGTTAACTTAAAAGATCTTGATCTTTCTGACCATGTTTCATGTTAAACCAATATTTAGGGAATGTTATGAAACATGGTCATATTCCCCAGCCCCCACTCTCAAACTATGCACTCCCCCCACTTACCATAATTGCTGGGTTCTTCTCCCTGCCGGCTTCTATTTAGTCTTGAGTTTGGCAGGCTGTGTGTGCCAAGCCATGCACAGCTACTTCATTCATTCACAGATTCATTAAAAGGATCTGTACATGGAAAGACTACAAGTTTCACCTGCCAGTGCAGCAAGGGCCTTGAAGATCTCAGTGATTATCCTCCATCCCTATAAAAAGAAGTTCCTGGGTCCGGAGAAACAATTTGCAGAAACTTGTGCACTGTTTGTGCAATCTATTGATAGCGGTTGCAATACTTTCAAGGCTGCAATGCACAAAATTAATGAATGAATTTTTTTTCAATAATATTTTATATTTGCTTTTAATACATCAAATACATCACACCTAAAACCATTGTATCCATATTTTTCAAATGACTGAAAATAAATAACACTAATGGGCTGATTAAGCAGCAGCACCAGGGTGGGTGCCACCGGGTGCGGCCACTGTGCATGTGTTATGACATCCGTTGTGTGTCATCATGCATGCACAGTTATGTACTTCACTGCCCGCAGCCATATTGCCAAAGAGAGGAGGGGATATTGACCTGGCGGGATCAGGTATGCCACCAGGTCTCCTCCTCTCTCGTGTCGCTGTCGGGCTCTCAGTCCATGAGTGCCCAACTTGGGGTGACACCAAAATGACTGTCAGATATATAAATATATTTTATTGGAGGTGGGAGTATTCAGCTGCAGGCTTTAATTTTCGTCAATAAAGCCCCCAGTTTGCATGTGAACACCATGCCAGAGTTGACATAGTGATCACATGACCTGGAACCACTCTAGTTGGTTTTTGATTGTCAGTGGGGACTGCATCTTTCAGTTATGGCTTAAACAGAGCACAAGCAGCTGCACAAAGTGCTGGCTGATTGCTTTCAATAGAAAGGACGTTGATTAACCTCCCTGGCGGTATTCCCGAGTTTGGCTCAGGGTTAATTTTCAGTACCAAGAGCGGTAACCCCGAGCCACACTCGGGATTGCACAAAAGTGTCACTAACCTTGTCCCTGCGAGCAAGGTTAGTGGTGTGGTGTCCTCTGCTGTGTGCGCCCGGCTGATGCTGGCATTCGGCTTTCAGTTTCGTTTTCCGGGCGTCACAGCGTCAGAGCCGGCGGGAAATTCAAAAGTGCAAACATGACATTTACACAGAATACACACAATACAATGTAATCTGCTAAAATTACATATATTTATCAAACTATTTCACTTCAATTTTGTCCATAGAGCTTTTTCCTGTGCCCTGCCTGCACTTTTACTGTACTCTATTGACTGTGGTACGGATCAGGCAGGGCCCCCAGAATTCCCATTTACTGGACCATTTTTTAAATTATTATATTATAATTTTTTATAATTATTATATTATAATTATTTATAAATATTTATTATATTATAATTTATGATTTCGTGTTTCAAACTTTATCATACCCAGGATGTCTAATGGACTCTTGTTTGAAAAGATTTAGGTGAGTTATTCCTAAGATTTACTAAGAATTACAGGCCTACAATATAAAACAACAAATTGCCATGAAAAACAACGTACCGCTTTGGCATGCTAAAATCCTGCATAATCAAACTGCAAGGGAGGTTAACAATTCCTAGGCACTGGGTGTCACTCTGGGGAATCTTAATGAATAGATTGTGAGCAGCTATGGGTTAACGTTTTAGAGATTAAAGCTGAAGTGTAATGTACACATACACTACACTGCATACATATTTTAAATTGTGACTATATTTTATAAATGCAATTTTATGACATTATCATACATGAAAACAGAATTTAATTTATAGCTATGCATACATTTGGATCAGTCAGCTAATTAGAGTAAAAATTGGAATTTGAATTTATTAAATTAATTGGGGGGTATGGGAAGTATGGACTTTATATAATTGGTGGCACATATATTAGGGTTGATAAATATGTAAAAATGTCTAATACAGAACCCCACCTAGCAATTTATTTAAAAAGTTAGTGAAGTAATGAGATGTACAACAATCTGATAAGCCATTAATATTTATTGTATCAGTTGTTAACTGATACAATGAACAATTGTTACTTTCTAATTTTCGCACCACAATCTGTTATTGTTCAGTTCCTGCACTGATACTGATCACTGAATTCAAACATGGAATTTCTACCCAGCACTCAAAATTGTCCAGTCATGTGTAGAAAAGCATACATACATTTTCCTTGCTTATAAATTGTACCTCAGTTTAGCATGGTTTGGGGTAAACTGTTCCTATTCCTTATTCTTTCCAGTGGCATGGACAGCGACCTTTTCAGAAAACAATGCAGCATTTTCTGAAAAAGATTGCTCTTACCCACATTCATGTGGCATAGGAAGATTAATTATCAGTGAACACCATGTTGAGCTGATATAATTTATCAATGGTCAAATTGGAATCTACAAAGTTTACCTGAATTATTGTCCAAATACCTCATATTATTATTTTTTTCTTATGGAAATGATGTTTGCTTCAATTTCTAGGTAAACACACATAATCAGTGTGTTAATTAAAATGGCACATTCCCCATTTTGTTTTGAATCTAACCTGATAAATTTCAGACAAGGTTTTTACATTTAGAAAATAATTAATTAGTGGCAGGGGAGTGTTTTTGTGTTCACTTTACTTTTTAAATGATTGAAGATAGGGTGATGTGATATAAGGTGCCAAGTGCTGAAAACATTATAAAGTAAAAGATGGTTCTTTTCATTTAAATCATACACCTTAGTTTTGGAAGCAATCAGACAGAGCTGGCAGTATATGAGCTAGGAGAACCGTAGAAGCTAGGAAAGCTGTGCCTTGCCTTCAATTGCACTGAGATTTATGCAGAGAAACCAGCAGTTTTACTGAACAGAATATTCAGTGTCAGCATTTAATTAATTGTTCTCCATCAATTGCAATGAGCAATGCCAGTAAAAATAGTCTGATGTTTTACAGAGTTAAAATAAATCAATTCAGTGAAGAGTCCTTCAGCCCACATCTAACTGCCTGGACGTTTTTATAGGTATAGTGTGTGTTGTTTTCAATTTATCCTCTCTACATATATATTTGTCTAATTGGTTACTTATTAGTATAAAAAACTTGAGGCTTAAAGTTTAAAACCTACACAGTAAAAATAGCTTTAAAGAGGGCCTGTTTTTCAGTAAACCTAAATCTTAGGGGTGGACATTCACGCAGACTGTGCAGCTGCACGTAGGTGAACTGGCACTTAGGGGCCCATTTACACTCGATGTAGGTCAGATGGGTGTTGAAATTCCTTGCGTTGTCACGTTCACTTGGACATGGCTCACATCTATCTAGATGAAAAAGGATGCGCAAAAAATAAATGTTTTTACTTGGCCAGCAGTTGAATGTTGGGCCCAAAAATTGGTCTTGCACAGAGACTCTTTGATGTCCATCGGCCACTGGCTCCAGGAGAGCAACTAAACATAAACTGAAATACATAACTGGGAGAAGATTTACCAATAAAAGATTTGTAATGTTGTGCAGCCATATTTGCAAGCCAGAACAACTAAAACATGGTGGCCACTGGAATCAGTTTAAAAATAGCAGATACATGTGTATAGGGCCCATTAACAAAACCTAATTATTATGAAAAAATTCCAATCATTTAATCTGGCTAGCCACTTAGATAAAAATTATTTTCATGATTTAAATTAAAGAAAGGGGCTGTTGTTCTATTTATGTTTGTAAATATATGTGATGCTGCACTGTCTTGTCCATTTAGTTCTATGAAGTTTAGTTGATGCCTTTAAAATGTATGCACACTATATAAAGTATTATATTATATGAAAATATATCAATGAATACACTGGAAACATCCTCCTCCTAGATGTAGCCCCATCTTCCTTGTAGGAGGTAATTCTGTGCAGCCCATTTCGTGATATAGGCACCACTACCAGCCAGCACAGCGAGTTTACTATTGGCTATTGCAAATTGAAATAGCCAATAGGAATCTAGCAATGTATTCCAATGGGCAAACATTTTTATTATTTTTTTTCTATTCTGACACGGCTCCATGTCGAATAAAGAAAAAGCAGTGTTTCTCTCCTGGGCGGCCGGGAGCAGGAGACTCCCGGAGCGACCGGGAGAGTTTGCTGGTTGGTAACCAGGGACTCTGATCTCTCTGCAAGTGGCCGGAGCCAGCCGTAAGATTACGGCTGGCTCCGCCCAGTTGTCAGAAGCAGGCTGTCAGCCGGCCAATGGTCGGCCGCTCGGCCAGCTTTGGCTTTCAGCGTGGCTCAGCCGAGCCAAGGCATATGCCTTCGGCTCGACTGAGCCGCTCGGCTAAGTTCGGGAGCAGTACGGGCTATTGTGAACCGAAGGGGTCCTGGGGCCGAAGCTAGCCGAAGGATCGGCCGAAGCTACGGCTAGATCCTTCGGCTGCTTCGTGAATAGACCCCATGGACACAAAAATAGTGTCATATCTATTACATAATGACATTAGACCTTGCTGGCTACAAACATTTGTTATGATGGTTTAGCTTTTTAAATGTATCTTCTAGATATCTTATGTATGACTTACAGCATCATGGGCATATATACATATGTATTTTCTCCAAAGCTAAGTCTTCCTGTCAGTAAACACAGCAAAAACAATGATAATTTATAACAGTTTGTATTTTTTGGGAGAAACATTTTCAGTATGCTGATAAAACCGTCAAACTTCAAAAACAAAATTCTTTTGACTCTCAAACCAGCTCTCCTGGCATTCATTACACTCCATTTAAATTCTTATTTAATATTCCTTGTCCTTTCAGCTGAATGCCCTACTTTTCTCCATTCCTGTACAGAGACCTGTCTTTTGCAAGTTGGCTGCATAGATGGTATAATTTATTGAGTAGAGGTCAGTGACCTCTTAGTAAGTTTCCTTTCCCTTTCCTCTTATCTATAGATCTGATACAAAAAAAATCAATGAAAAAAAGAAATGGAGATAGAAGCAACAAATTAATATAAGCTTACACATGTAGCCTACCTAACTTTAATTTTTACTACCGTTAAGAATTTGTAAAATTGATATTTTATTGTTAACATATTTATACAGATTTAAGAATCTTCTGTTTTGGGATTCGTTTATACAAGAATACAAGGAAGAAGAAAACTATAAGGATTCTACCCTGTTAAATTCGGAACAAAGGTTTACCTTTTATCTATTATGGCTAGATATGTATTTCTGTACTGGCTGATACTCACACCAACTCACAGGACAAACTGCACACCAAACAACCTTCAAAACTAGTAATATTATGAGGTCTATTCACAAAACTTCCTAAGAAACTAGCCGTAGCTTCGGCTGATCCTTCAGCTAGCTTCGGCCCCAGGGCCCTGCGGTTCAGCAGAACTGAAGGGCTGCTGTACGGGCTATTCACTATAGCCCGTACAGCTCCCAAAGTTGGCCGAGTGGCTCAGTCGGTGAAAGGCGAAGCTGGCAGAATGGCCAGCCATTGGCCGGCCGACAGCCTGCTACTGACAGCTGGGCGGAGTCAGCTGTTATCTAACGGCTGGCTCCGGCCACTTACCAGGAAACCAGGGACGCTGATCTGTCATTACTCTCCCGGATGCTCTGGGAGTCTCCCGCTATTAGATAGCAGCTGCCCGGGAGAGAAACACTTTCTCCCAGAATCGAGCAGAGTAAACCTTTCCCTGCTCTGTTTTTTTTTTCAGAAAAGAAAAACAGCATAGGAATGCATAGCTAGATTCCTATTGGGTATTTCACTTTGCACTAGCCAATAGCAAACTAGCAATTGCACCCGCCCAGTGCTGATGTCAATCAGCAGAGGGGAGCTGAAGTTCTCCATCAGGTCCTCTCTAGTGATTGACAGCAGCAGAGGGCGGGTGCAAAAGCCAGCTTGCTATTGGATATTGCAAATTGAAATAGCCAATAGGAATCTAGCTATGCATTCCTATGCCATCTTTTTTTTATTCCGACGGCAGCAGCTGTCAGAATACTAAAAAAAACAAAACTTGCAGATAGCAAAGAAGCTATTGCTTCCTCTGCTATCTGCCATCATTTCAGGGGGGTGCTCTCTCCCCCCTGCATTACAATGAGAGTTTAGCAGAGCCGGAGGTGATATGAAAGCCGACTCTGCTGCGCTCTCATGGTACTGACAGTTCAGCCTCCCCTGATTACTTGGTAACCAGGGGACACTGATATGTCAGAACTGATGTCAGAATAGAAAAAACTGTTTAAAAAAGTAGAAAAAAAAACGATTAGCAGAGCCTGAGGTGATATGAAAGGTACTGATGGAACAAACCATAAATGAGTGCCAGAGTAGAACATATTAGTATGAAAGTCAGGGAAATAATATCCTCAACAAGAGAGGTCAACAGTGGCAGCCTGCCTTATTCTCTCATGACAGATGTTATTTAAAGCTGAACGCCAGGCACATATAAAAGATACAAATGTAAGTATAACAAAAGGCAAAACTTTTTTTTAGATTTATGTAGCGTGATGAAGGGTAGGAACCACTGTCAGATTTCAATTGCTGTCTGTGTTTTTGTTAGGGAGATTCACATTCTCAAATTGTCCTAATTTTTATGGTCACTAGAAATAAAGTGAAGAGGAAACATGGGAATTATCCAAAAATGATAATTGCTGCAGGGACGACTGTCTAAGAGGGGATACCTTGAACATTGGAAAGATATCCTCTCATGGACAGTAAAAAATTTACAGCTGTTTTAACCTTTACCTACTCCATTAAAAAAAAAAATGTGTCTTTAGATAGCTATGTAATTAATACATTAATACACTGTTTTTTTTTATTTGTTTTCTTTTATGAAAGAGGTGCACCTGAATTTGATTTGATATCAGTCTTTTGCAGTCAATATAGGGCTGCTGGAGTGTGAAAGGAAGAAGCAGCAATTGTGACAGGGGGCAATTCCTGCCCCTTTGTGACATATAGCTAGGGGGCGGAGAATACACCTGCTGCAAAAGATTGGGCTGGGGGGGGGGTGTCAGTCATAGTTTTGAGCATGGTTGTGTGAACTCTAATGAGCTGCTTTTGCACCAAGCCCCAGCTCATATCTACTAGTGAACATTACATCACTGAGCTCTCTCTCTTCCCTGTAAGCCCAATAAAATAATGTCCCCTACAGCCATCAACTGGCAGAACAGGTGCACTTTCAGCCTGATTTTTACATTGTGTGTCTTTGTATAAAATACAGGTGTAGGTACTTAAAGTTACACTAAACTCAGGAGTTAAATCTAAAAAAATACATGAAAGTACCTTAACTATTAACATTCCTGGACCTTATTTGTGCATCACTCATCTGTAGATCTTCAAATCATCTCTGAATTTGTGCTGACACTGTCCTTCCTTCTGGAGGGTGACTACTTTTCTTCCCCATGGTCCCTGTGTGTGGTGTAATGTAGCCACCACTCCAACCTCACTTCCATGATGGACTTTGATCTCATAATTAGTTTACTAATTTGTATTGAGATTGTAGTACATCACAGGAGTGAGTTTGGAGCGGTGGTTACTTTACAACACACAGGGACCATGGGAAACAAAAGTAGTCACCCTCCAGAAGGAAGGACAGTGTCAGCACCAATTAGGAGATGACTTGAGGATCTACATGATTTTAGTGATAGACAAATAATCTATATTTTTGGTAATAGGGAAGATTTGACTTCTGAGTTTAGTATCACTTTACTCAAACTCAACTTTTATTTTTTGCGAACTAGATTAAATATAGTTTTAAATATTTTTCTAGAGGAAAGCATGGAAAGATAATTTTGGTCACTCTGAGGCCTAGTGCAGGTCCATCACTAAGTACTCACCTCACGAAATTCTAGTAGTGCCAAACTTTGTTCTTTAAGTTTTCCCCTAAATATCCTTAAAGCAGAACTTCAGCCAAAGGTTACAAGAAAATGATGAATAGCCCTTTAAAATATTAAATAAAAAAAACAGCTTTTGTTGCAATTATCACTTTTAATCAAAAGTTGTTGCTGGCAGTACTTATTTTCTGCCACAAGATGACCTCAGTCTGATGGCCTGCAACATTTAATTTACCTCTTCTGAGCTCAAACTGTCATGTGTTTACCCCAGCCTGGAACTAGACAGTAAAAGGAGAAGCAGTGCAATGATGAGCTCATCCCTCTGTTACTCCGCTTTGTCATCCTGTCAGCATGCTATGTGTTAGCACATGAACTCATAGACCCCCTTTGCTGCTTTTTCCAGTCACATATGAGCCTTGCTGATTAGAGACTAAAAGAGGCTAACATGTTTTGCATTTTAAAAAAAAACATTTAATGATGCGTTAAGGATCACAGAGGTCCATTAAATGTGCCTAAATTTCAGCTTTAAAAAAAAAAAAAATCGAAATTTGTCTGTCTTGCACATATCTGAACTTTTATTCTCTTAGATGAAGACTAGCCTGGAATAAATACTGCTTATCAACACCTAGCATGGTATTACTTTATTGCAGGGTCAGTGAACTCTGGGGCCTGCTTATAAACACTGGGGAAATCATGTATTTTTCTTTCACTCTAATTAAGGTTGTATCACCCTATTTTATGGCAAAATTATTCTCCAGTTTACCTGATTGAAAGGGAAAGTTGTTGATGCCAACTCAGAGAAAGTGTCAAAAAGTAGACAAATAGGTGAACATGTTAAATACTACTAATAATTAATAAACTCCCTTGGAAAGTTATTAAAAATAATGACAATAATACACTACCTGGAGGTTGTGTTTTCTTCAGTTTCTTACTCTCAAAAATAATGGATTATTGCTGATAATTACTGGCAACGTTTGTGCAGAGTCCTTAGCATTTGCCAATTATTTCCCCTAAAATTACAATCTAATAAAAATAAATAGAAAAATTGCTCAAAGACACTTTAAACTGAACTCCAGGTAAATATGACGGAGAGCAATAAGGGTAGCTATGTATTTACTAAATACAAACTAAGCATATTATTAAATGTACCTATTTAAATTCAGAAGGTTTTTAAAGATCAGCTTAATGTAAGCCACTGGACACTGGCATTGAAAGGACACATCTAGGACTTCCGGTTACGGCGCCTGATGTAGCGGACGCAGAGAAAAGAGCTCCAGCACGGCCAGGCCTATATCTTATATAAACTCATACCCCAGCAAGCTGAAATACCTTGCAAACCTTTCCGATTCTTGCCTTCCAACCGGCCGATTCCCATGGATAAATTCCTGGCGAAACGTCGTATTACACCTCGAGGTAAAGGCACCCCGATTCGCGGCAAACGGCTACAACCCTCTAAGATGGCGGCTATGACTGAGAGGCCGGATGCCGGTGCCTCCTCTGACGAAGATATGCCCACGCTATCTGAACATAGCCTGATAGCTGCCGAGGTAGCGAAGCTCTTAAAACCCACCATACAGGAGGCGGTCCACAAAGCCGTTTCCAAAGGCATACAATCCCTACGCCAAGACCTCCTGAATCAGGCCCAGAGGATCTCCGAAGCGGAGCACCGTATAGTGCTTCTGTAGGAACACACTGCCTCACAACTTACTTCTGCCAACCGGCATATCCAACATCTCCTGGACCATGTAGACGATCTGGAGAACAGATCAAGGCAAAATAATCTACGGATTGTCGGGCTTCCGGAAACTTACCACCCTTCCATGCTGCCGACTATCTGTGCACATAACATACCTGATCTGTTGGGCCTATCCGCTCCCTGTAAGGTCGAGCGAGCGCACCGCGTGGGTCCTCCGAATCCAGAGCGCAAGACGCCTCGGCCTATTGTCGTCCGCTTCTTATACTACAATGACCGTCAGGCCGTCCTCCAAGCTTACAGAGCACGGAAAGGCCTGCACCTGGAGGAAAACCGCCTCCTCATCTTTGCGGATTATTCGGCCGAAGTCACGAGAAAGAGGAAGGCCTTTGGAAAAATTTGTTCGCTGCTGTACCAACGCAAGATCCGCTTTACACTAGCATACCCGGCCACTCTCCGATTCCAATCTGCCGATGGCAAACAACGACACAAATTAATAAAATTCTGGAAAAATTCTATGCAAAATTGTACTCGACATCCCCAACTGACACTGATCAGGGAAACTCCTTCTTGGAATCCACCACCCTCCCAAAGATATCGGAACCAGATGGATGCCCTACATGTCCTCGATCTTCTCCCCCGAGGAGAGGGAGAACCTACTCTCCCCCTTCCAATTCTCATCATGTAGACTATTAGACAATCTACAAAGAGGATGTCCGTTAGCTGGGACACCAAACATGGTGCAAGATGACAGGGACCATTCTCTGAAGTACCAACTCCCTTCGACCTGAAGACTTCACTGCCTTCCCTCTCTTGACTAGCGATAAGTAGCTGGGTCACTGGAATATTGATATATAGGGAGGCGACCACACCCCCACATACACCCTTCTCGCTCCCGACGGCCGTGCTCATATGACCCCTCCCACCCGAGGCCTTTACCATTTTATGGAGTTAACGACTTGATTGTTATGACTGTTATGGTTGCGCTATATTTCAGTTGATCTATGCAAGGTTGCAACTGATTGTGATTTTCCATCGTCAACATGAGCCCCATATGGGCTTCTCCATGACTTATGTACGCCATTTTGTATATGACACGTAACCTTGCTTGTTATGCCTTTACGGTATGGCTAAGAGATACTGTATTCATGTTCTGGTGTATTGTTGTACTGCTGTACTTTTCCTCGAAAACAATAAAAAATGTTTTGAAAAAAAAAAGAAAGGACACATCTAGAGGCCAATCTGCCTTTGTAGTATCTGGTGACCGGAAACATACTGACAGGTGGAGAGAAAAAGTGGCCACAGAGATAGATACTCATCATTTTGCTGCTGCTTCTTCACTGTTCAATCAACAAGCTTAGGGTGTGTCTGGATTGTGCTGTAGTGTTGTAGTTGCAATATAGGTTGAATATGTAGTTGTGCCGACCGATAGGAAGGCTGGGTCACCACACTGACAGCAGGGAGCTGAAAATTATTTTGTTCTTTTGTTTTAAAACAATATGTAAACATTATATAAAGTATTATGAAAATTCTTAAAGAAATGTTTTAGTAGGTAGCATGTGCAGGAGAGGAGTGTGGAGGGTTTGACATGGGGCAGTATGTGCAGGAGAGGAGTGTGGAATGGCTGACATGGGGCAGTATAGAGGACTGCAGAGAATATAATGGTGAGCAGTACATGCAGGAGAAAAGTTTTGAAGATATTATGATGAGCATTATATATGGAGGAGAAGAGCAGAAGGTATGATATGGGGCAGTTTGTAAAGAAGAGGTGTGTGGAGGGTCTGACTGTGGGCAATATGTGCAGGAGGCATGCAGAGGGTTTGAAAGTATGTATTATGTGTAAGAGAGGATTTGTGAAGGCATTGCAGTTGACTTAAGGTAAAGAAAAGGAGTGTGGAGAGTATGGGCACCAGGGGAGTGCAGAGGGTCTGACATGGGTCAATATATAAAAGAATGCAGAGGGTATGACAGTGGCACACAGTATTTACAAAAGAGAAGAATGTTTGTTTTTTTTACTTGCTGGCGGGTTCTCTTAATGGAGACATTAGAGTTCTGTTATGCCCCTGATGCCTTTCCTATGACAATCAAATAAAGATCAGGGACTCCCTGTCTGAGCCACCTCCACTGGCAAGCCTGCAGATGAGAACATGCAAGGTGAGCACTTGCAGGTTTTCTGTTTGCAGGGGAGCATCAGTGAATGACAATTCAACCATATTCTCCTGCTTGGCATACTGACCAACTCTCACTGCCAGATGGCTGTCACAGTGATAGCTCAGCCCCACACAGTATTGGCACAGCTTCTGTCCAGTGTAATGTGCAGGTCTGAGCTGTTTCTGTGACAGCCATCCTGCAACAGTAGGGGCTGCTGTAATAGCAACTTGTGGGGCAGCCGAAGCAAAGTTGTGCAGGGAGCAAGCTTCACTACTACTGCTGTGCACCGAGCACTATGCTCTTTAGCTGGGGGAGCTGGCATTGCAGATGTCAGGGGAGCTCAGCAGCAGTCTGCAGAACGGAAACTTGCAAGGTTGCCTTTGCTGGTCACATGTGTGATGGAGTTCTGGGGATATGGTGCTCCTGACAAGGTTAGGAGCCACCAGTGGTCTTCCACACGTGCAGAACAGTGCTGTAGAAGAGGGGGGACATGTCACCTTGCAATGTGGGAGGAGACCATGGCACAGTTGAGGGACGGAGCTGAAGAGAAGGGGTACCCCTTTTGGGGGATCAAGGGTCTGGTAAGGAATTTTAGGGGGGCTCCACAATTTTTTTTTTAGCATTGAGGTTCCTCCTAAAATTTCTACCAGACCTAAAGGTTCTGGTATCAATTGGGTCAAGGACAGGGAGTGAAAAAGCAATTGGGGTTGGATACACAGATAGGAGTTGCTATTGGAGACAGAATCCTACAGTGCCCACCTATAATGTAGTCCTCCACTTGCAATATGGAAGTCGAAAGTTATCATGATGTAATTAAGGTATTTACTGTATAGCAACTGTTTATTAGCTGTTTGCCTTGAATTCAACCTAAATAGGATACCAATTGGTAAATGTTATTCAGACTATTTTATGAATGATATGAAATATCACTTTTGACCTGTATAAACAGGCTTCATAAATGTTATTTAGTGACTCACTTATCACACATCTTTCTGGACTTTGTTTACCAAAACTGAAGATTGGTTCATTTTCTGTCATTTTTGCATTTCTATGTACTTATGTGTCAGTTTTTTTTAAAGAAGTAAAAGTTTAATAGTAATATAATCGTAACACTATATATTATTTCCTGTTGTTTCTGACATAATGTTGAAGTATTCCTGTAAGCATAAGATGATAATCATTCTATTTTCATTAAATTACATAACCAATCACTGTTTATAATTGGCACCCTTATTTGCAAGCAATAGCATATGAAATTGTGTACTCATTATGGTCAAAACAGACACTTCTTTGCATGCACACTGTAGTACTCTCTTTGAATGGAATATGGCATTTTTACTTTTGTAATTCTTTTAGTGATGTCAGTGTGCATTTCACGTGGTTTTGTTACTACGTGAAATATACATACCAAAAAGCTAAAAGATGACACCTAGTGCTGCCCAAAATGTATGAACCCAAGAGGTTAAATGTTTTAACTTCCCTGCCAAGTAAACACAGATCTAGGTCAGATAGGGCCATTCCCACTTTCACTTTGGGTTGCTGTAAAGTAGATAATTTAAGTTTAGGTATATTTGAACCCCATATAAAGCCAGAGAACAAGGAGTTAATTTCTGGGGTTTTTTTTCGAAAATGTGAGAAAGTATGTACAGACAGTATGTACAATCATCTTGATTTAATTTATTCTGCCTGCTATGGAAAGGAGTTATTTCGACCACACTTGCATTTTTTTGGTTTCCAGTTGTTTCAGAGGAAGGATGTTCTTACTGATGGCTGTGGAGGGGTCCTTAGTGATGATGATACCCAAGTATTTAAAAGAGGATACAGTTTTTAGAGAGGAGTGGAAATGTATGCCAGTAAAGGGTTTAGGGGATAAGGAATTAAGGACCAATTTTTGCCATTCCATTTTTAGTCCCAAGTACTCAAATTAATTGATGTTATGCATTGCAGATGTTAGAGAGGGACTGGTATCACAGAGGAGCAGAATGAAGTCATCACCATAAAGCCCTGTACTTTCAGTTTTACCATTGTAAGTAATACCATTTTAAAAAATCCAACTTCCAGATGTTAAGGGCAACGGCTATGAGCACCAGAGCGAATAAAAGTGTTGATAAGGCACATGCTTTTCTCATGCCTCGATATAATGTAAAAAGGGAGAAAGCAGACCTTTAACTTGAAAATTGGATTGGGGTGAGCATAACGGAGGGGAGTCGCTGCACAGATTTAGATGTAGTGTATCTCCAAGCTTATTCTATGTGTTGGTGTGCTATGCTTCACTAATGTCTCCATGACCTCCTGAGGAAGCTGTTCACAGCAAAATGTGTTGAGGGACGGAACCTCTAGTTCTAACTACATCTGAAAATTTCAAGTGATATATACTTCTATATTATGGCACTGTTTTACATGTTATGATTTTAGCTTTGTATGGTTTATATACCTGTGTAAGAATGGCACTGAATAAAAACGTATGTCACATTTGGATAACTGGTTTTCCCCAAAAAGTCCTTTGTTTCACTTGTGTTTCATTTGTGGTAATCCATTACCTGAAGTTTGAGTGCAGAAAAGAGTGAGCAAGGCAAGTCTGAATCAAAGGCTTTTGCTATGTCTAGAATTACCAAAGTAAGTCTATCTGGAATGCTACCCATAAGCTGAACTATTATTTGAGTGCTACAAATATGCAGTAGTTCCTAGTGACAAACAGGCTATAAAACCTATTTGATCATTGTAGACTAAAGAAAGCATAGCGGAGTTCAACCGGGTAGCCCAAATGTGAGATTTGCAACAACATATTTAGTTACTTTATGATAAAACAATGGAACACTGTCTGTGATATGTTTTTCATTTGCAGTAACAGCTAATTTTCCAAGACAAGTTTTCGGGGGTCTACCCCCTTTTTCTAAGTCCAAGCAGTACTGCTACACAGAAGTTTATCAAAATGTTAAGACAAATCTGATGTTAACCGTTAGTGGAAATAGAAAAAGGACTATTGAATCACACAAATCACAAATGGGTGCCAGGAACAGAATCCCCAAACTACCAGATTCTCAGCAAATTAGACAAAGCTATATGGAAAATTAAAAAGTAATAAATCAGCAATTCTTCCGATTTGTGCATCACTAGACATAGCTTAACCAAAATGCAGACATATGTGGAATGTGATCTCATAGATCTGCACAGCGTTTAATTGCGTACTGATTTTGAATATGTGATATTGGAAAGTAGGCATTATTTTTTCTGCTATGTGTTCTCTGCAATGAAGCACATTAAATGTATGTACACCAACGCTAGAAGTCTGGCAAATAAAATAGAAGCAGGTGGCGTCAGTCAGAAGATTATTTATTATTGTTTGGTATTGCAACTATCCTAAGTGGAAAGGAATCTGGACAGTAAAAGTGAGGGGGCGACATCTAAGAACTGCTGTAAATAGGAGTACACAGGAGGGGGGTTATTTGTTATCTCTGCACTACCTTGTTCTTCTGTAATGCTTGACACTGGTAGACTTTCATTGCATGGGGGAATATTCTTCAGTACAAGAGATACACTGTAACCTTGGATTTAATACAACTTCACTGATACCCAATTTGGTGACGTTGTGTCATTAAATCTGATAATACATTTATTAGGATTTCATTACTTGGACAAAATGCTCTTTAACACTATATTCTTTGCTAATCCTATATTTGAGCAATCACCACTGAAAAGAATAAAGCAGATAAAGAAAACAAGAATTCAACATGTTTTTAAAACATCCATCCTGCATTGGGGAACAATGCGTGTCGATACATAATACGTGATTATAGCTATTCATCTCCCATGACAAAACACATCCCTAATTTAGCACCACTTTAATTCCGTGGTTGTGAAGCTCTGCAATCTCAGGCTTATCATTGACCGAGAGAATCTGTTCTTTTGGCTAACAAAAGAGAATTGAATGTGATTTCATATTCTTTCAGAGCATAATGAATTTTGTGACCACATGCATTTTTAAACATTTATAATCTCTAACATGATAATCAAGCTACAGAGACAGGCTTCATATTGCAAACTTTCTTCTTTCTTTTTATACTTAACAGTTGTATAGGTGAACTCTTGTGAAAGGAATACCAATCATGATCTTTAATGTGACTAGCGATATGACTGTGTGGGACAGGTAAAGAGTGCCATCTATTCGTCATATTGGGTAAGACAGCACGATTCTCCCTGATGCTCAGTATTCTTCATTAGGATAAGAATGGAACCGTGCGTTTTTGTTTCTGTTAGAATAGCACAAAATGACTGTAATAGCCAATCATAAATGTAATACAACACGATTGCTCAGACATCATTCAAAAGTAATGCAAGCTATTTCAGCGGTAGTTTTCCAAATGAAATTTTATGTCCGAACATTGCTGCATTCAGTCACGGCTGCAGAAAGAAATGTTTTGTTGGCAGATAAATCCCTAATGTGGAATGAAAATTTAGCCACAGTTGATATAACTGTGAATAAAATAATGATGGAGATAGATCAAAGAGTTAATTATTGTGTTTGATGCATTGCATCATTCTATTTGGGATAAAACTACCATAGATATTGCTAAAGATGTATAGAGGCTGCTGTGAAACAAAGGAGCGTCACAAAGTTTGTCTTCATTTCTGTTGGCTCTAAAGTATTTGTATCAATTTTCTTTAGATTAAGCCTAGACAGTTCCTTAGTTCTTATCTGTCCCTCATTTGGACTTGCATGCTTACACTCCTATTTCCTTTTAGGTGTAAAATGCAGAATAAAGGAGCAGCAAGGGACCGATGGGCTCATGCTTACACTGCTATTTTAGGTGTAAAATGCAGATACATTAAAATACTATTTAACCCCTTCATGACTGAGCTTGTTTTTAGTTTCTGTTCGTAAATGACTGACACAATAACCAAAAATTTATTAATTTATCAAGCAGTATCAGGCTGCTTCAAACTTCAGAACAGCCGATAATAAGTTAGTGACACTGATCCTGCAGATTACCGCTCATCAGTTTAGTGTTATCAGTGATTGATGGCCCTAGAACTATTGCTCTCATTCCGACGTTCGCGGCGATATGTAACATGTGCGGCGTAATGGGTGCAATCGTCGTTTTCGCAGGTATGCGCACCTGACGCATGTTTACATGCGTGTATGTAGGGGTGGGGACTTAAAAAAAAAAAAATTTTTTTTTCATTCTTTTTTGTGTAACTGTAAAAAAATTGGGGGGGAAACTTTAAATTTTTGTACTATTTTTTTTTCACTTAACTTTATTGCTATCACAGAGGGGGCTGAGAAACCCCCTTATGTGATAGCAAAAGAGGTGACAGGTCCTCTTTATGGAGACATCAGGGGGTCTCCAAGACCCCTAATGTCACCTAGGACCCCCCTGAAGAAGCTGATGAAGCAGAGATCTGCTTCATCAGCTTCTCTCCAGCATCTGAAGCTGGAGAGTGACACAAGAATGATCCCCTGTGACAGAGGCACTATGCTGGTCCCGGGCTCACACCGGAGCCCGGTACCAGCTTGACAGCAGGAGGGGCGCACCTCTCGGGGCTTCATACAAGCGATCCGCCGGCTCTATAGCCGGCGGATCGCTTGTATATTAACGGGCATCGCTGCCTCTTTTCAAATAGCGGTGATTTCCCGCTCGCGGCGGATGTGTATACACGCCCAGTTACATCCAAGAAGCTCCCGGCAGGCCGTGTATACACAGCGGCTGGCCGGGAGGTAATTAATGAATGCCTCTGTAGTAAGGGCATCCATTAATGAATGTTAAAAGCTGATTCTCAGCGATTAACAGCCCTCTAAAGCAGCAAATAACTCGTCACGTACAGTGTACGTGACAAGTCATTTGGTCCCTTTGTGGCTGGACGTACAGTGTACGTCTCCCGTCACGAAGGGGTTAAAGCTACTGTATGTAGAGCTCAACAGCAGGCAAAGGTTTTTTTTTTAGTTTTTGGTTAAGGTGGGAAAAGAATAGAACTAGAATTGTCAGGGGCTCATTAACATATATGAGTCTACAAGAAAATGTTTTTCTTGATTTTTTATTGCTGTTATCCAAATTTGACTTAGTATCAGACTCTTGCAATTTCCCTTGCTGTACAATGGAAAAAGAGAGGGCAGTTTTGGGAGGCAATCTGGTGTGATGTATGCAAATGTGCTGACAAGGAACATCCTGACGGGGGAAAACAGAATGAACAGAGGGATGATCTCATCAGTCTGCTGCTGCTCCTTCACTGTCCATTAAGCAGGCTGGAAGAACAACAGAGGTCACCACTGTCCCCTTTACAGTCTGTCCCCTTTTACAGTCTATAAACATGGCAGGAAAAGTGGCTATGCTGTGTGCAAGGCTGTGTAAATCTCGGGATAGAAATACAAATACTTTGCAAAGTAATGCAGTTATTTCATGTATGTATTTAGCTGTTCATCGGTTCAGCTTTAACAAACAGAAGACACTGCAATAAAAAAAAAAACCTTGCTTCCTCGCTGTACTAAAATGTGTTCTTGTTTCCATCCCATGAAAAAAAATGAAACAAAAAAAGGTATATAAATATAAA